>NC_056745.1:806619056-806689056 GCF_019279795.1 Protopterus annectens
TCTTACAAAGGGAGCCCTCTGTTTTATCCCTTATTCTTTCTATTCCTGCTTCATGAACAAGCACTCTCTTAGTAAAGACCCTTCCCCAGCATGGATCATTAGTGGGAATCCAGGCTTAAAGAGCTAGAAGGGCTAGAAGTCAGTGATAGCAGCCAAAAATGTTTTTTTCTTGGCAACCACAACATAAAACTTTATTAAGGATAATTAAGTTCAAGTGAAAATGTTAAATTTACTACCAAACATTTAACCCATTTCTTGTGGGAGACCCCAAAGCTTGGATAGCAAGTGAGTAGTCATCCTTAGGACCCACTTATGATGGGACTTGACCAAGTACTAAATTTCCTGCAGTATTGCCTGGAAGTGCTCAAACAACATGTGGGATCCAAAATAAAACCTTATCTTGCCACTAACACCTCCATTCAATATCAGTTTTCAAGATATTCTAAGACAGAGAAACAGATTATTGCTAGAACTGCTTAGACTGAAAAGATGAATGTTAAGTGTCCACTGTAACGCAGACTTCATCTAACTCAACTAGATATCACATACACATTTTTTCAACATCATTCAGACACTTCTTTATTTTTATATACATACTAGTAGAATGTATACTAAATAATTTTACCACATCATACAACAAACCTCAGCCACAGATTAGAGAGATTTATGTATATTCAGTTTCTTTTGCAGATAAATCTACCTAAACCTTGGCATGACCAAACTTCAACTCTCCTGTTCATAGGTTGGTACTAGGCTATCGGCCCTAGGGCTTATACAAGCCTAGCCATAACAATTCCCTGGCTATTTCTTCTCACACTATTTACTTTCCTGGACCCCTGTCTAGCAGGACAACTGACGTGATTCCGCGGGGTGAATTTCCTTTCTCCCATCCAATCATCAAGGTTCCTTTTGAAGAGGGCCAAAGAGGCATTCTGCTTGACATGTATGGGCAATCTATTCCAGAGTCTGGGGAGTCTCTGGGTCAGGAACCTATCCCTCCAGCATGTTTTGTTTATTGCGATGACAAGGTTTGGATCCCTGGAGCGTGTGGCTCTGAGGGATTGGGATTTCTTTAAGTGTAGCATGTCCAACAGCTCTGGGTTTGACATGGTCTTGTATGTTAAGCAGAGATCACCTCGGAGTAGACGATATGCGACAGAGTATAGCTGGAGTTTTTTAAGGCGGTCAGCATAGGGCATCTGCTTTAGGCCTGTGATTCTGTTAGGAGGCATTTCTGCGGTCTTTCCAGTTGTTGCAGATGGGGTGTTGTATTCTATAATGGGCCTAATGAAGGATGAGTACAGTGGAACAATTACCTCCTTTTTTCTGGATGAAAATCCCTATGTGATGAGGTGTGCCACATAGAAGGATTTCCTGACTATTGTGGCAATGTGGTTATTGAAGGTGAGACCGGTGTCCACCTGTGTCTCGAAGTCCCTTATCACACTTTCGGTGTTTAGTGTACTGCCACCTATGTGGTAATTCACGGGTACATGTTTTTTCCCAAAGGGGATAACTATACATTTCTTGGCATTGAGCTTGAGCCCATGGCTCTGGCACCAAACATCTGTTTCTGTAAAGCCCTTTTGTAGAGTATCCACATCATTTGGGGATTAAATAATGGTTCCCAGCTTGCAGTCATCTGCAAACTTTGTTAGCCAGAGTCCCTTAGTGTTGGCCTGTACTTCAGAGAAGTAGATGCCAAACAAGCGAGGTCCCAGGACTGAACCCTGAAGTACTCCACTTGTCACTTGTCTGGAGTTGGATTTGGAATCAGCTACTTTTACAGTGTGGGTTCTGTCAGTAAGCCAGCTGGCAACCCATCAAGTGACGTAGGGATTAATACCCAGCTTAGTAAGTTTATCTATGATTCCAGAGTGGGGGATGGTGTCAAAGGCCTTGGCAAGGTCCAGACAGGCTGTGTGGACTGCCTTACCCACGTCCACGGCTCTGGAGACTGATCCGAAGAAGCCAATCAGGTTCAGGAGACAAAATTGGCCCTTCATGAACCTGTGGTCCAGTGTTTGAAGGTTGCCAATGTCTTTGTTTATAAGTTCCATGATAATGCGTTCCATGGCCTTGCAGATCACGCTCGTCAGACTGAAGGCGGGATCCAAGGTGGATCCCCCCCTTGCGGAGTGGGGAAACTGTAGCTGTGCGCCACTCGGTGGGCACAAAGCCTGAGGTAAGGGTATGATTAAACATGACACCTAGGTGAGTTGCCAGTTCATTTTGTAGTTCATGTAGTACACAGCCCGGGATGTCATCTGGTCCCATGGATGCTGTATTCTTAGCTTTGGAGAGTGCGTTTTTTACTTGTGTGGCCATTATTACCGGAATTTGGCAATCTTCTGGTATTGAGATGGGCCATTTAGGGGGTGAGAGGGGAATGAAGTTGGCACTGAACTGATCTGCCAGGATATTGGCAATATCCTTGGGATCAGTATAAGAGGAACTCAAATATCAGCAATAATATGGCAAGTCCTTTAAAACTATGGGATCTGACAGTTTATTTAATAAATGTTCACAAAAATAAGCACCCTAAGAAAAAATAGGACATTCCAACTTGTTACTATTCACCAGTTATTCCAAAATCCTGGAATGAATTTCTCAGAATACTGGTCCACAGTTTTACTAAACCAGTATTCCTCAGGAATTACACATCTCTATGAATACTTGCAGCTTATTCATGCTTTTTACAACTGATGATGTTCATCAAGTCATTATATCATTACAAACTTGGTCATGTAGACATTTTCATGGATGTAGGAATGATGTAAAAAATTTAACTTTTTTTTTTAATACTTGCTATCGTTAGGATTTAAATTAACAGTATGTAAATCTTGTGGTATGGTTTTCTGTGGACTACTATACAGTCTAAAACAAAGCTGTACAGCTGGCAGCAAGAATTGCTTAGTGTCAGAAGCAATCAAAATGCAGATAAATTTACGTATGAATCTGAGAAGTGGTATAGTACAACTCACAGGAACTCTCTAATAAAGTAGTAATTTCTCAGAACTGGAAAATGTGGCTCCATAAATCTGATTTGTGCTTGAATACAAGAGAAATAGCCAAAAGGACTATCAAAGTACAGTGTGTCACATTTCTGCATGTTGCAAGAGAAGACTAGATTAATGTATATAATACATTTGAGTTCTGAAGGGAGGGTTTACACAGTCAGTATTTAGCAGAGATTAGACAGAAGTTTTCATTATCTGAACCAAGAAATAAGTGTCATACACTTATAAACTGTTCTGTCATGAGGCAGAAAGTCTCACAAAATGTTCTTATGGTTTTGATAATGAACTGAAAAACCATGCCAAAGACCGAGCTTGCTAAGTTACACGATTCATGAGTAAAACAGAGAACTGTTAGCAGTATACAAAACAATCAAACATGTTCAAAATGGTATGGAAAAAAAGTTTTAATGTTAAAAAAGCAAAAGATAGGTACAGACTGAGTGAAATTTAAAATGGGTGAAAAGTTATCAGGAGAGTTGGAAGTGTGTCAAACTGTCTGCAAAACCAAAGGAAAGAAATTTACCAAAACAGTGAAAATAAGCCATGAACATTGAGAAATATATGTTGCCCATAAACTTTGCATGGAGGGTTATAATCATGACAAGAGGAAATACTCTGCACTGGGATAGTTTTACAACTGCAGAAAAATAAATAATTTTGCTAACTTTTTGCTCCTCCTGCTACCAATCATCATGCCCTTCCCAACCAGTCAACCCATTCATTCCCCATTACCACTGTGCGACTTGGCCAAGAACGCCATTATTCAGGCGGCCATTTGGGTGGTTTTGCTTTTTGGTAAGCTCCAGGGGGAAAGTCATGCAAATTAAGTGACTTCTGCAAGGGGTGTACCATCTAAGCAGCTCCACATTCCCAGGAAGCATGATCAGTGGTTACCTCAGTCCCAACTAGAGAAATCATACCAGTTTTTTTGTGTGCCCCCAAGTGCATTCAAACCTCCCCAATGCTGGGAGATGTGAGCTGGCCACATACCTTCACCCTTCTTCCTCTCTGACTGGGTCCACTCATGTCAGGACTACTAATAAAACCTGGTTACCTGGGTCGCAGCAAGGGCTCTATCCCTCTGTAACCCACAGACAGGCATATCATTTTGCTTATGTGTATAAAATGGTAGAAATAAGTATGCAACACACAGAATATGAACATGCCATTATGAAGTCACGAAAGTGTTTTATTTTTGGGCATCATCTGTGGAAAGAGAGAACAATGTGCAAGAATGTGACACAGTCACTGAAACAAAATGATGAGTAAGAGGGCTGGGTAGTTCAAAATAAATAATTAGTGTGATGTACAAGTTGGTGTGTGCTCATATATTCAGAAAGTTGAGGTTGTAGAAAATATGACAGTCTTCCACATGTAAGATGCTTTCTTATTCAGGCCATAAAGCACTGCCCACCACAAGGTCAGAATTTGATTACATGTGAATACACCAGTAAGGAATGTATAATTTGGTTTCAAACAGCTGGAACAAAGGCACCTTCAATATCAGATTGTTTGACTTGCTAGACAGAATTGTGGTATGGTGTTAAGAATTCAACAGATGCACATTAAATTTCTGAAGCATGTAATCACTTAAAGATTTACTTAACAGTCTGGTAATTTTGCCAAGAGCTCATAATATTCAGCTGGATCCTGACAAATTACCATTCATACATTCTAATGAGTACTGAAAGCTAAAACTGAATGGGAAATGCAAACAAACAAAAAAAAAATGAAAAGTATGGGTGTGTCGCTTGTAACAGACTGAGCTTACAGATTGAGCTGACCAGCTACACCTGACAAGATTAACGTATGCACAGATACAGAAAGCTTGAATAAAGCTATAAAAAGGGAATGTTACCAGTGTCGTACTACAATACTAACTTTCACTGGTTCTCCAAATACAAGTTACGTCTCTGTACTTGATGCTAGTCAATTATTCTGGCAATTTAAGAAATATCAGGAATGTTCTAAGCTAAGCAGGATATAGCAATAGTAAGACAAGGTAAGTATTGCTTCGCAGAATTCCATGTGATACTCTGTCATTAGCTTAAGTGATCTGGACAACTGCATTGAAGACTAGGATCCCGATGGCATCGTTAACATTGCTGATTATATGAAGATTTGGGATAAGAACATAAACAGCAGACAGATTCAGTTACTGAAACAAACGAGACTAATTGTAAAATCAATTAGAGAGTTGAAATATGTGGGTCATGTTTTAAGTTAAGAACATTTAAAATCAGATGACAAAAATGACATACAATTACTTATAGTAGAGAATATTTATTTTTTAGGCATAAGTTTACTTTAGGCCTGTGTTAAATTATGACATTAAGGAAATTACTGGAGCAAGACATAGAAGTGCATTAGCATAAGGAAATTACTTGGTTATTAGTGCATCTACATTGAAGTATTTTGTAGTGAATACAATAGTTATATTACAACTTGATGCCAGTGCAAATTGTACTGGTGCACTGCTTCTGTAAGAAGTGAAAACAGTTTGCACATGGAGCGAGTGAATATTTAGACTTTTGCCTCACCTTACTACTTCACCCACAATGGATGGTGGTGTTGAACTTGAAAAACTAGCAATGCAGACACCTACAGATGTCAAGCTCTGGAACCAGGCAGTGTTTATCAGTTGTTCTGTAATGCAGCTTTGTGGCAACAGTCAAATAAGTGGGTTCACACATCAGACATGGGAACTTTCTAAATGAAGCACAAGAAGAGGCTCAAATTCTGGGTAGCAAATGATTTGTAAGAATGCACTTGCCCTTAACCCAGACACCGAAAGGCACTGCACAGCAACAAATAAAGCATATCACTATCCCACCATGACTGGAGGTTTACAATTTTTTTTTTATAAGATGCACATGATATGGTACCAGACAGAAACAACCAAATGTTTCACTCACTACATAAGGTCACCAAAATAAATTAACTTTTCCTGCATGTGCTAGCACAGCATTCTTTTTAATTTCCAAGAGTTTTAAATCTGGCAGTTTTCTTTAATACACAATGCCACTCAACTCCAATGCTCCTGTTTCCACAATCCCACTTCTCAATCTCCTCTCACATCCACATTACCAAATATTTATTCCTGTTATTCAGTCTCAAAGTACCGTAAATAGTATGATTGAGCAAACTCTCATCCACGTTTAACCCTAACGTGTTCCAGAAACATGTTATTTAACCCCACTGCTTGCTTTTATTCCTTCCTTTGTTGCTGTAATCAATGCCTCCAGAAATTTTCCATTTCCCTTTGTACAGTGATGTATTTATTTACAGACGTTTAATAGGATACTGCACTGATCAAGACTGACGAACTTCAGGCTAAGCCCAGGTAAAATACAAAACATTTTCACAAAGAAAAAATACATAAATGTAAGCAATAATAGAGTAGCTATAAAGAAATATAAGCTTTAACAAAGTATTACAAGTGCTATGATGTGGTGCAATGCTTGTCCTTCATGCATCATTCTGGAAAATGACCTTCCCTGTTCACTTACCACTTTGGAGGCGTGCAACCTCTGTGATTATTCTAAAATCCATTACTTTGACTTCTAGTTCAGCATCATCCACATCATTTTCAGTAAATGCAACAGTATGTATTGATGCCTACTTTTTAAATCCTTAAATCACCATTATACTTAACACAAGATATGTCTTACCACAGTGGCTTAGGTGCTATGTCTCAACTGCCCCTAAGTAAATCAAAATTATTTCCCTGCTTATCAGACAAAATGACAATACTGAGTGTCATATAACCTATCAAAAGCACCTTATCTTAAATGGATAAACTTATGTTAAAAGTCCTGTTTTCTTTCCTTGTTGTAATTTAATGATAAACATCAGCATATGTCTCTACATATACAACAATTTGGCACCTACTTCACTGCTTTATAACTAGTCATTTATGAATGCCATATATGCAGAGCTCCTGTGGCTATGTAAATTGTGCTAGTTACTGTTTATCTGCTGATGCTTAACACACTGATCACATCCTGAATGTGTACCGCGTCTTCCTAATACCATACCATTAACCCTGCAGTGTTAAACACTGTGCTGCTCAGCAGTATGCCATGTTAATCTGCATTTGCTACTGCTTTTAATTATACATTTTGTTTTATGGAAACTAATACTGCTTGCTTAATTTTTTTATTTTATTTTTCTCCTTACCATAAACCGCTTCCATGTTATCAAAATGTCACTTTCCCTTGCTACTCTAAAAATTTATAACACAATTTCCTTGCCTTTTTTTCTGTTATCCCATGTTAGAAGACTTTAAAAGAACTCAAATTTATATTGTGATAGTATTCCTGTCTCCACCCTACTATAAATGGATTTCCTGTCCTCTCCTGTTAAGTCTAATTCCGTCCTATGAATATATCCCTTAATGGAAAGACTACTGTCTCCTATTCTAAGTCCAGCCTCCGTCCCACAGACTCTGCATAATGTTTTCTGGACTTTCAAAATATCCATATGCTTCTCTACCCTAAATGACACTAATTCAGAAAGTGCTTATCCTGACTGCATGTGCTCCTCTTAAGCAATGCACTTATCTCCACTAATCACCATTTTGCACTTCCTGAATCTGACTTTTTTCATGTTGTTTTTAACCATCTGCCGCTATACCACCAAGCCTCTCCCCAGATTAGACTTCATCATTCATTCCTTCTACTTAGGAGTTTTACCCAGCATCAATGCCATTGCTGGCAACTCAACAATGAGGGCATATTTTCTTGCCTAATCCCCTGCGTAGGGGGAGGATGATGTGCATCACTACGGAGGATCCCAGTGCCTTCCCCACATAGTTGCACATTCCTGCACATGCACTTGCACTGTGAAAGTCATCAACAATTAATGGCTTTAAGTCTCATTTTTACCACTTGTGTATTTGCACCCCAGTCCCTACTCTGACGGGACCTATTCAATACTTAACGGGCTGCACTACACATCTTCCCCCTGGCAGCACTGTCCAGTACTCAAACAGCTAATCAGACCTGGGGTAAACTCATGGCTTCATTCCTCTATACCAGCACTGGCAGTTTTTTGCATCTGTTCTCTAAACAGCAATCCCATACTTTTCAAACTTGGTAATTACACCATTCCACAAGGGAAGTATGCAACCTAAAGGGTAATGCACAGACATGTTAATGAAGCATCTAAGCCTATAAACTAGGAATGAAGCTCCCAATCTGGAACATTATTATCCTGCTATTAAAATAATTATTTTTCATCCAGAGGAATTCCTGGACCTCTCTCTGCTAGACTAAGCTGTACCTGAAGATTCAAACAAAATAAAAAGGCATCACAACATGAGACTCTTACTGTAATTATTTTTATTAAAGTAAAAAAGTAAATGATTCTAAGAGGAAACATGGTCTGACTAGCACTGAAATACATTCAGATTAGTAAAGGACTTTCCTTAACAGGTGGGAGGTGACTGGAATATCCAAGGCACTCTGACGCAATTGTTTCTTCACATGCATGTTATCCATTACGTGATATACTTTACTGTAACTCTTATGTATACACATGGCTAACCTCTTCAAATAATGACCTTATGTTCAGTTACATCAGTTATTCCAAGTTGGAAAATGGAATGAACTCTCCCTGCTATGCATCTACTCTTGTAGTTCAAATCATGTGGATTAATTTCCTCTACTCCAACAATGCCCTTAGATCAGAAGACGTTCTTCACTTACCATCCCTTACATTTCAACATGAAACCCTATTAAATGCCATCAGATTTTTACTTTGTGCCTATTAGTAACACCTTCCTAACAGGATCCTGCTCTAGCAGTACACTGATGCTAAGTGGCAAAATAAAGTGGTCATTTCTCTACCTACCACTAGCAGAGGCAACCACCCTGAGGATAAAGTAAATTCATCAGTTATTCCTCCTAACACCTCTGATGCTAGTAGTGGAGGTTGTAAAGCATTCTTCATGTTCCCAAAATCCTCAGTAGCCAACTATGTCAATGAGATCAGGCAGATAAGTGGCAGTACAGTCTTCATAAACTTCACAAAGACTGACACCCATTTCAAACTTCTATGTTATTATATACATATACACACACACACACACCATAAATATGTATATATATTTTCCACCCAATATCACAAAACTGAAATATAACGATCTGTTTGGCATCCTCCGGGTGAAAAGGAGCAGATTACAGCTAGATCTTTCAATAACAGTCAACTACGGATCTAATTTACTCTCTCAGTGAATGCCAAACTCAAATTTCAAATTCTATACAATGTATGAAGTCATTTGCTTAATTAACTACATATAAGACAACAAACTACAGAATATATACAGCTGGAAGATGAACTGAGTATAGCATCAAACACCTAAATGGTGAACACATTCAATGTTTTGGCTTTCTGCTTTTTATTTTAGTTTTTGATAGTGTTTTTCTCTTTTTAATTTTTATTTTTCACTCTTCTGCTGGCATTGAGGTAAATATTCATCTGGAAGCATGTGTTGTCACAAAATTGCTATGCTTTTTATTTTGTTTTGTTTTACTTTGTGGTAGAGTTCATCACTTTTCTGCCTCTGCTCGCACTAAGGTAAATGTTTATTTGGTAGTAGCTGCTTACCAGTGCTATTTGGCTTTCTGCTTTTTGTTTTACTTTGTGGTGGAGGTCTTTACTTTCTCTTTTTGCTTGCACTGAGGTAACTGCTCATCTCATTTGAGTTACATTTAGAAGACAGTACTGTGGAGTGTGCATTTACATGAGTCCTTGACAAGACTTCAGAGTATTTATTTTATTTTCAATTCATTTGTGGATTCTCTCCCATCCTTCTCAAGATTAGGGAACACATACTTTTTCCACCTGGTGATCCGTGGTGACTGTCAGGTATTTTATGCATCAGGAAGGTAGCAGCTGCATTTGCTGACTGCTGGGTGTTTGGAGTTTGATTTAATGGGAAGCACATCCCTACACCTCTTGCTTATTTTTCATGTAAGGTTGGGTCCTTTTGGAGTTCTTAAAATAGATTTCTTAAATACTTATGTATTCAAAGAAGTGATTAAAAATGTCAAAATTGCAGTGTATATCTAAAAACATTTATAAGGGGCAATGTTTCATTTGTGTCAGACTGATGGAACTTTGTAAACTTATGAAAAATACAGCCTTGGATAATAAATCAGTTTCAATTAATGGTTGTGGGAATTCAGGTGA
This sequence comes from Protopterus annectens, assembly GCF_019279795.1. Classification (NCBI taxonomy): domain Eukaryota; kingdom Metazoa; phylum Chordata; order Ceratodontiformes; family Protopteridae; genus Protopterus; species Protopterus annectens. The sequence continues at coordinate 806,629,271 of NC_056745.1, forward strand.
AACTTGCATTGAAAAAAGTGTATAACAATTAGTAATGAGAAAATGATCAGGGAGTTGGTAGTACCACTAAAGGTGAGAACTCAAGTGAGACTTGTGCTGAACATTCACCCAATATTTCAATTAAAAAGGTAGACTGTGGTCTCTATCCTGAGGTTACGATAATAAATAAAGGTGGCACAATAAACGATAGAGAGGTGACTGATGAGGTTTGATTTAATTAACTTTACTGAACACAGAAATGAAGAATGCATTAACAAAAATATTATGACCAGGAAAAGGAGAAAAAAAAGTTAAGAATTGTTGTTGGATGATTTAGATGCCATCAGGAAGAAAAAAGCTGTTGACACAAGCATTATATTATTAATATTTTGAGAGATCAATGCCAATACATTTTAGGCCTGAGTGTTACAACCATGTTACAACCCACTGTAAGGAAATTAAATAGACTAGATAAAGAAGGAATAACGGTCTCTTTCTTACCTGGCTTAAAACTTAGCGACATAAGTGCTATCATGCACAAGTTCTCATCAGAGTACAAGATGTTTGTTTTTCATGCTGGAGTAAATGACTGCGACACACTCCATTACACCACCAGAAGACTCCTATACTAGACAGTGCTGAGGATTTGGTAAGTAAAGAAATTCACTGTGTACTTGGCAAAAGTATTCCCTTGCTCTCCTGGTCAGATTATTTGTCTATGAAAGCACATCAGTTTAACGACTGGCTAAGGAAATTAGCTTTGGCATACAATATCAATCTTGTTACAAACTGGAAAGACTGTATTACTGGACAGTAGGTTATTTTCTAATGATGTGTTACAATTGAATTAATGTGGTGCCTCTTTTGTTGGTGAGAAGTTATCTGATTCTATAAAGCATTTTTTACAGTTAAGCTCAGCATTATAGAGAAGTGTAACACCATAGTTGATGGAGTCATAAAAGGTTACTATTTGCTTAGAAAATAAATACAATGAACTTGTTGGAATAATATCAGAAGGGAACTGTAAATTAATATTTAAATACTAAATGTTTGAATTCCAAAGATTACAACATCAAAGGTTATACAAAGGATGAATGCCTGAGAGATAAAGGGGTGGAAGGGTTACTCCCTGGATTTTCTCAGTACTCATAAAGCTAGTGAGAGAGCCTGAGACAGTTACAGTACAGATGACAGATATCATTAGTAACAGGATCAGCACATGTAGTGTAAGGTTATCTAACACAATCTATGGATAATTTAATCTACTGTTTTTTTGAGGGGTTTGTCCAGTTAGAAAAGTGTTATATTATAAGAACATTTTTTAAACAAGAAATATCTTTACTCAGTTGTCACTTATGACACAGGCAATCATACATTTATATAAATGAAAACAAACCATATTGACATAAAACCCATTTTTTACAATACAAACCATATTGACATAGTCCTAGTAGCAAACATTATACATTATTTATAATCTATCTAATCACTGCCATTCAAACATTACATAGCTCACTTAAATCCTGCCTTCATTTACACCTCATTCCTCCCCTGTATGTATTGCTCCCACAACTCCAATTTTTCCTATGTAATTTGCTCCTACCCCTTTTAAAGATCCCAATTCCAGTTGTTTTATCTATGTTACTATATTTGCTAATTCTAGTACAGTTGGTTTAGACTTTGATTTCCATTTTCTTGTAATTGCTTTTTTGGCAGCCACTACAATTAGACTCAGCAAGGTCTTGCTATACCTAGGCAATTCCAATTTTGTATCATAGCTCAGAAAAATAATTTCCTGTTTACTCATCCAGAATCTTTGATAGAGTACTTTGCAAGGAATCTTTAAAGTCTGCCAATTCCTTACACTCCCACAAAATATGGCCCCAATTACTTCTTTCTTCCCCATCACACCTCCAACATTTGCTGTCTAGCTGGGGAAAAAATCTATGGAGTCTACTTGGAATAGAAAACTATGTAAACATTTCCAAGCAAACATCCTAAATCTTTTAGATTTTGTTGCATATTTGGGGGACATCCATAAACCCCCCTTGTTTCTTTGTGAATTGCTTATCCAATCTCTCTAATCAATCCTTTCTAACCTCCCCTGATTGATTCTTATTTTATATGCTCTGCTAATTATTCATTTGTTAAGGCAGCTTCTGTTCTAGATTCTACTAAAAACTCTACCAGTGCTGGTCTTTCATTTAGGACCCCCTATCTCTCTCTCTCTCTCACTTTGCCTATAATCTAATATAGATCCTTGATAGAGAAGGCAATCTTCTAGTCTGCTACTTTATAAATATAATATTCTGTATGACTATTGTTATTCTCCTTAAAGATCTGCATCCAAAATCCTTATCTCTCCTTGTTTCTTGAGCTTTCCCCATTTCATCATCCATTTCCATGTTTGAATTATAGTTTTCTTCTTGTAATATGTAAAGGAGCCTTAATTGTGTACCTCTGAAATGCACCTTTAAAATGGGTAATCCCAATCGGACATGTTCTATTGGAAGAATCAGCTTTATTCCTCTTCACATTTTCTGTCTTCCTCTCCCAGATAAAATCCTTCAGCTCTTTATTAATTGCTATCCAAAACTTATCCTCTGGTTGATAACAAACTGCCTGACCAGTGTACAAGATTACAGGGACTAAAAACATTTTTAACTGCTTCTATCTTACTATCTATATCCATATAACACAGCTTCCCAACTTCAGTTTTCATATGATCTTTTGTTTAGTCTCTTCCCACATATCCTTAGCTGACACACTGGAATCATTTTTAACCAATACTCCTAAATACTTTATCCCCATAAAATACAGACATTGCAGAGCCAATTCATCTGTGGGCACATAATTTACCGCTAATGCCTTTGTTTTAGCTTCATTAATTTTGTACCCCAAAAGATGTGAAACCGTCTCAAAATGTTCCACAACACTAAAATATCCTTTTCTGATTTTGTTAGGTATAAAATATCATCTGCAAACAAAGCCAGCTTTTCTTGACTACCATAGTAGTTATATCCTTGAATTTCTCGAGTACCTTATTTTCTTTGCAATGGTTTTAAACATAATACAAACAACAAATTGGGAAAGAGGACGCCCCTGCCTGGTTCCTCTGCTCAAGCAGAAATTATCAGAGAGGACCCCACCCAGTTTAATTTTCACCTCTGATCCCTCATATGTCCTCCTAATCAACCTAATGATTTTATTGGGGAATGCAAAAGTTTCTGTTGCCCTGCTAATAAAGTCCCAGCCTACTCTGTCAAATGCTTTCTCTACATCAGGATCCACCAACAACCATGGTATTTTCTTATATTCTGCTTCCATCTGGATCATCAATGTTCTGTTAATATTGTCAAATGTTTGCCTCCCCTCCACAAAACCACACTGATCCATATCTATTGATCATATCTATTGATTTTGGCATCACTTCTGCCACTCTTTTAGCCATTATAGACACTTTATAACCTTGATTTAGTATTGAAATGGGCCTGTATGAAGCTGGATCTGATGGATCTTCACCGTCTTTAGGTATTAGAACTACCACCACTTTCTTCCAGGATGTTGGTACTTTTCCTCTTAAAATACTGTTAAACAAAACCTTCCAGATCTTTATCATTTTCTCTCTCAGCTTCCAAACTTTCACTGGAATACCATCTATTCCTGGGGACTTTCCTGTAGATTGGTTATACTTCACCATTTTATCTCATCTCCTTCTATCCTAGCTGTTAATAATTGAGCCTCATCTACCGCTAACCATGGCATATTTAATTCTGCAATAAACATTTCCATTTGTACCTTTTCTTGATTTCCATGTTTTTCTGCTTTATACAGGCTTTTACAGAATTTCCAAACTATTTCTAATGTCTCAACAGGATCTCTTGTTACCTTCCTTGTTATAGGCTCCCTAAGCTTAGCAACAACACTTTCTACTTTCTGTTACCTGAGTTGTTGTGCTAAAAGTTTTTGTGTTCTATGGTTACTATCAAAAACAACTGCTTAAGAACAATCTTTCTAAACTCATGCATGTTGTGAAGGTAATCCCTTATTTTTAGCATTCTGCACTTGTTCCTCTTCTTGTGCTGTCAGATTCCCCACTATTCTACAATATTTTATCATATGTCCAGTGGCGGCTGGTGACTTCAAATCAAAGGGGGGCTGCAGGAGATAGCCGAATGGGTGGGGTCAATGGGAAGGGGTGCGAACAACTAGAAAGGGGAGGAGCTATGCTCAAAACCACAAAAACTAAACATTAATTAAATATGCTACCCTGGGTGCCAAACCCTCATTATGAGAGTCCAATCAAGACAAATGAAGTGTAAAAGAATAAAAATATTTCAATGCATTGGCTGCTTGACAGCTTACTTAATATCTAGATGGAAACAAAAGTTGTGAGGCATGAAAAAATAAATTACTTTTTAAATACATTACTGGAATGCTAGTCAAAATCAAGTATAAGAAAAACATGCAGCACTCAGCTCAAACTGCTTCTCCTTGCACTGCATTATAATTTATATTCAGCTTTATTAAAGTACCAAGTAACATGCTGAAAGTAGCAACCTCTGTGATACCCCCACTTGTAAAAATGTTATCCAAAAAAGACCTTCTGCCTGACAACAACTATCTACTTGTTTCACGGGGAAAACATGATCAAAGTAAAAAATGAAAATCAAACAAGCTCAAGATACATTGCTTAAAGGATTACTGTACAAGTTATGGACCACACATGAATGGCATTCTGTTTAGTTTACGGGTAAAGCCCTCGGAGATCACTGGAAGTCTCCAACAATTGTAATGAGCTTCTTAAAATAATTTAATCCTGTCCTTTATTACAAATACTGTCATATGCATTTCAATACCCAATGCTTCTACATTATCTAGTTAAGTATTCTCTGCATGGCAACAACAGAAAGGCTTCAATGTTGGCAATTCTTTAACAGTATGCTTATTAAAGCTTATTTGCATGTTATGATCTCAGACAAGCTTACCTGATGGTCATTAAAGCATTGCTACTTAAAACACAGAGCAACAGGCACTTTGAGTAATATGCATAAATCAACTGTACAAAAATATGACTGAAACCAGACCATTCTGCAACATCAAGAACAGATGAAAAGCCACTGTAGTACTTGTGTCTACCTTGGATGGGGGATACCCTGCACATTTACATTGCATGGGGGAATACCCTGCACAACTGCTCCTTGCCTTGCTTGGACACATCCAGAGTCACTACATGGGGGAGTAGGGTGCAACAAGTATGTCACAATTTGAAATGTCTCTGGCTGTCTGATGGCCCCGACACATTTGTCATACCTCACCATCAGAGCAAAGCCATACATAGAAGTGGGACAAAGGCCCAAAAATAAGGAAAGTTTTTAAATATTGCTCTTATAAACTTAGAAAGATAACAGAATAGTAGGTCTTGTATTAGTACGAGTTTTCTGAAGTATATGAAATCTGAAACTCAAATGTCTGTCATTATTTTCTAACTTCAGTCTTTAATGATTTACCAATAATTTGCCAAAAACACAATTTTATGAAAAATGGACCAAAAATGTGATGCAAAAATATAAAATAGCCACACAATACAGCTGGGAACCTGTCAAAGAAGGGACATTTTTTTAAGAATAGTACTGCTAACTTGAGGAGCTGACAAAATAAAAGAATCTACATGCATTTCTGAAATAAAAGTAACCTATAACTCTGATTATTACAGTTATTTCTAAATTGTAAACCTCCATGTTTTCTTCCAAAATTGCTATTTTGCGGAGGGATTATTAGGGGAAGAGCAACATTTTGATCGAAATTCGGGGGCAGTTGAGAGGTTTGGCTATGCAAGCAATTTATTTGTATGTACCTCACAACCTGTTAATGCAATAAATCTGGACAAGGCCAAATATACTGGGGGAACAAACAGTACTAAAAATTGTTCTTGTATAAACTGAGTCAGTTGATAGAACAGGTCTTACTTCAGCATGCATTTTTCTGAAGGTTATGAAGTCTGAAACTCAGTGTCATTAGTGACTTAATTCCTAAATGATTTTCCAGAAAACCACAAATATTATGAGGAACAAACCAAAAATAAGAAGCAAAAATCTATTCATTCTGTGAAAATCTGGACAGTTGGGAGATATAGTTCAGCTGGGGCTGTCTTTGAGTTTGCTGCCCTTCCCCCTCACAAAATCATGGCTGAATGGAGCCCTCCCCCCTGCAGCCATTCCAATGATCCATTACTTGGCTGTATCACTCCATTTACCATAAACAATAATGTGCATACTGCTTTACTTCTATGATGATCTGGATTTCATTTGAAAGTTTTATTTTGCATTTTACAGCACAAACACTAAGATATCTGCTAAACAAAGCAACGCAGTCTCACAATGAAAACAGGCTTAGCATTAAAAACTTCTCTGCCCTTGAAACGCACATTCAATGAAACAGCATTGAAACCCACATTCAAAGAAAATACATTTTGCCAGTGGCAGATAAAGATTAACTTTGGGCTGTTTTCAAATCATAGGCCCCTTGCACATGAAACATAAATGTGCTCTTTGATACACCTTCCTGATTCTACTAAATTATATTCCTTATACAATACACTACAGTTGTTAGACGGCATTTTAAATTTATTGTTTTGAAAATTTTTCCAGTAAACAATGAAACAAAATGCATGCACCAATGACAAAACTACCCAATTCAGAACATTTCCATCATAAAAGTCTACTCAACCTTCTACAGTCCACCAGTATCAGTAAATATGCACATTCTCTGAAGCAGTAAAAGTCATCTAAATAATTCCACATTAAAGAAATCTGTAACAATGAAGAGGCTGCTGCTAGCAAACAACTTTATATGTCACTGTTTATTCATCTACAAATAAAGTGCCTGTTGCCCTTGAGGAATAAATTGCCTATGCTGCATGCATTAAAAAAATAATAAAAATAAGCTAGTAATATCGCAATAGGGACTCTATGGCAAACAGATAACAGGTTCATAGTTACTACTCTAGGTATCTTTGCCGAAAAGACTGCAGCATCCACCCACTTAACAACACAGTACAGTATAAGCAATGCATAATCTACTGTGGGAGTAGAACCCACAGCCTTCTGCATCAAAAAGCAAGTACACTACCTGTTGTGCTATTAATGCAAGCAGACTCAGAATAAGCAGCACTAAAATTGTTCCCCTGCAGCTCTCAGCTCTTTGTAAAATCTACTCGACACGCAGTTGTATCTCTGAACTTTGCAGCACAAGAAATCTGGAAAAAGCCAACATTTATTTGGGGGGGGGGGGCAACCAGGGACACATTTTAAACATTGCTTGTATAATGTTGGAAAGTTGCTAGAATAAAATGCTGTGTTACCACCATACATTTCACTGCCACGTCTTTAACCCAGGGGACCCTGTGCAAAACAGTTAGAGAAACATACCACTATGCCAAATCAGCTGTTTTGTACAAGAGATGAAGATAAACTTAAACGGCTACCATTTAGTGAATTCAGTTCTCAGCACAGCTGTCAACCTCTTGGCACAAAACACCTGAACAAAGCCAATAATGGGGGGGAATACAGCAACCAAGCATTCAGTTCTCACTATAGCTCTCAACCTCTTAGCAAAAAACATGTGGACAAAGCCAGTAATGGGGAGGGAATACAGCCCCCAAACATTCAATGAATACAGTTCTCACTATAGATAACTCTCAACCTTAGCACAAATACCTGGACAAAGCCAATAATGGGGAAATACAGTCCCAAAAATAGGGACACATTTCAAATATCCATGTTATAAACTTAGACAACTGCTAAAACAATTTTGTGTTACCATGTACTTTTCGAAGAATATGAAATCTGAAATTCAAATGCCTATTTTTTAAACTTTTAACCAGGAAACTAGTCTGACTTGGAATAAAAGACAATTTTCAGCAGAGTAGAGAGAAATGCCAATCACATCTTTGCAAGTAAAGAGAACATGCAGACACCACAGAAGGCACCCCAGCCAAGAATCAAACCAGAGAACCTGTAGCTGTTAGGCAACAATGCTACCAGTGCACCAATACACTACAGACTTTTCAAGGAAAAATGTAGATACAGAAACCACAAATTTTATGAGGAACAGAACAAATATGAGGCAAAACTCTGCAAGTTTTTTTTAGAAATGGTGGTGGATAGGGAATTCAGGTCCTTGCCACCTGCATCCAAGGTACAGGGTTCAAGCCTGAGTCTCTATCCACCACCATTTGCTCTCTCTAGCCACCAGTATATAGTAACTGGGGCATTTTATACACACACACACACACACACACACACACACACACACATACACACAAGCAGCAAAACGACCGACCTGCAACACCAGCAGCAAAACGACCAACCTGCAACACCAGCAGCAAAACGACCTAACCTCCAGTCAGGAAGCAACTCACTTACCTGATACCACCCGAACAATCCAGCGACCTGAAGCAGCAAAATCCACCTGTGACACGGAGCAATCCAGCCAGCGACCAAAACCTGCTACACCTACCTCCTGAATGAGCCCGCGCAACGAAAGTCCCGCGAGAGCAGCTCACCTCTCTCAGTCCTGATTGGATCTGCCTGCAGCCGAAGCAGTCCGGACCTCCTCTTCTTTGCGGTCGTCCCCGCACTGATTCCTGGGTGCATTTGCAGCGATGACTGCTGGGAACCTGTGTTTCTCTATCCGGACTGCAGTCTAGATTTTTTTTTCTGTTTGTTTTTTAGTTTTACAGATTTTTCTTTTCTTTTTTTAAGGTGGGAGGGCTGCAGTCCGATACCACGAGCCACCCCTGCATATGTCAGTCCCTCTAAATAATACTTGCTTTTTTTTCTACCCTATTTTTAAACTTCACTTTAATTTTATCTCACTCCCTAGCTATATTTTCAGAATAAATTTCTATCTACTCTAACAGCTACTGAATAATTTCCACTACCCAATTCCTTAAATTCCTCTCTTTTCAAAAGATAGGTAGGAAACCACCAGTGTCTCATTTTTATGTTAATGACTGGTGCATGATCTGAAATAGTTACTGGGTGCATATCAAGACCTTCAATTAAATAAACATGTTCCTGTGCAATGTAAATTCTGTCTAGCCTAGCCCAATTTTTGTATCTTAGGGAATATGTAAATTCACTCCAAACTCCTAATACTGATTTCACATCTTCCATGCCAAATGTTTTTATAAATTTCTTCAAAAGTCTACATTAACGGATAAACTTTCTAATCTGGGCAATGCAGACCCATCTTCACTGCGGCAAATCAAATTTCAGTCCCCACCTGTAAATAATACTCCTTGCTGAAAGCTGATTATATCTCCCAGAATTTTCTTAAGCTCCATTATAGCAGTTTTAGGTGGAATATACATGGCAATGTGATCCTCCTTTCTTGCCAGTAGCACCTTAATGCTACAAATCTACCATTATCTTTTTAACCTCTTCTATCACTACGAGAGCGCCTCTTGAAATTAATATAAGTACTCCTCTTTTCTTTTGTCCCAGGTATTCCACTGAATAACAATCCTGACCATTCTGAAAACCTTTCTTTATCAAATTCACATGTTCAGTTCTTTCCAAGTGTGTCTCCTGTAGCATAGCTATTTGCACTCTACATTTTTTAATATAATTCACTACTCTATCTTTTTTGTATTTATCTGTGAGATCACTGACATTTAAAGACATTACAGAAAGTACCATTATATTAAAACCTTATTATTCCCACCTTTTAAATAAAACAGCTTTTTGGTTAACTGTCTAGTTCCAGCTTTTATGTTACACGCATGCATTGTTTGGCAGGTTGAACTTTTATGCAGTTGTTTCTTGTCATAAACATTTAAACCTATGTCACATCTTAAAAACTTTTTGTTTTACTGAAAGCCCTCCAACAAAAAAATAAAACAAACACACTCCCAATACCCCTCTAAAACCTATTAACTTAATACTAACACTCAAAACTATGCACATCTTTAAATATTGAAGTTTTACCCTACTAATAGAAACAAATGTCCCAAACTGAAAGCCACACTCTCAGACTTGAGTAAACCTAAAAGAAAGGCTAGCCATACGAAGAAGCATGGTGCAGCTTGTGCTTTCACTAAGTGCTGTCTGGTTTTGTCTGAATGCTTTCAGAGAACATTATCCTCTAGCCAATTTCTCTCTTTTTTTTCTAGCCAATTTTACCTTATTAGATTATCTCCATGGAGGCATGAAGACCAAATACATAATTGCTACTAAGCATACATTTATTTGCTAGAAAATAGTCTTATAATATTCTTTCTCATTTACTTGCTTTCTCTTGAAATTTGGTACCAGATCAAGCTATGGGCCTTAATAGAGTCATTCTCCATGCAAGAATGAGAAAAAGCACACTAATTTTTCATTTCTCATGCCCTTTTAACCAGGCATTTTTACACTGCAGTGCCTACATTTCTTAAAACCTAACAATGAGAATATAGCATGCAAACAAAATCACACACTATAAAACAGTGTTAGGAAGAAAAACATGTTTTACTTACACCCCCCCCTTCCCTTCTACTAAGTACTTTTCTGAACATTAATGACTTCAAGTAGGGCATGTACTTTTTTATATGTCCAACAAAGACCAAAAATGTTCAATACTTCCAGAGTTTCTCATTCTGTCATATTTCACAAATGTAATTATTGTTTTGTAATCCCACATGTCAATTTCCAAGTTACTGGTTTTATTCCTGTTCATCTCCATCTCTCAAATTCTATCTGTGCTTCATTTCTAACATACTCTTGATTCTTCTAGTCAGCTCTCATGCGCCCTTCCTTCTCACCAGCATTTTCTATTGAATAATTGGCACAGTCCCACTGTGGTCTTTATTACCAGAACAAGAAGCAGCATAAACTCCTCCTGTTTCACAGCTCACATTTTGTTGGACAAACTTTTATATTTCCTCCTTATCATGTACTTCATCAAAAGACCAGTTTGTCCATCCAGGGAAGAATATTTTGAAGATAAACAGTACAGCAATTTGAATCTCACACCTGATTCTTGACTTTGCTTGAATAGTGGAATAAGTATATTCATCTTCTCCTGGTATACACTGAATAATCATTCTCTGCAAACACTCTGCTGTCTGCCACTTTTGTACTTTGTCCTTCTGCCACAGTTTTTTCAGAATCAAATCCTTCTGCATCTTTACTATTAAAGGTGTAGGCTGCTTTCTCATAGCCAGATTTGGAGCATACACATGATGTGCCCTTTCAATTAACAATTCCTGCTGTGGAATACCAGTCCAGTTACTTACTTGAGCTATCATAAAATTAACATAGTCTATTTCTTCCAACTTCTCTGGTACAGTTGGAAATCTCAGGTTCTCCATATGTGCTCTGTCCTCTATTTTTTTTTTTACTTTTTTGAGACATCTTTTCATGAGCAGTCTCATATTCAGCTAGCCTTTTCTTCATTTCATCTCTGATTTTTTCACTTTTAACACCTCATCTGCATATCTGTATAAAGCTTCTTCCATTTTTCCAACCTTTTGTTGTTTGAGTTGATAAACCCATTAGTGTTTTATTGTAGCAAAGTCTATGTGCAGCTGTCTTATGTTTTCCTCTAGGTTACTGGAAGTTATGTCTGTAGCTTGCACTGCTTCTTCCTGAACAGCTGCTGTACTTTTCCCAATCAAGTGTTTTTCCTCACCTTTTGTAGCTCGATTTTCCTGGCAGCCAGGCAGTGTACTTACTAACCAGTTACTAAAATTTACAGAGACACACAAAAGTCCACTTGCCTTCTCTGCTGAGTTTCTGCTTTTACACTGGGAGAGCTAGAATTAAGCTGTTACTCAATATGCAGCCATCTTGGAAGTCCTACAATATAAGAAGAAGATACTCATAGGGGGATTTTAATTACATAGGAATTTTATGGCATGATCTAGCAAAATCTGTTTTGAAACAGAATTTACCAATATGACTATTCGTGTCAATATGATACAGCTGGTTACAAAAGGGACTAGGTGTTCAGTCATACTGGATTTACTTTTAAATCTAATGCCTGACACTGTAAGTGATTTCCACTTCAATGCTCTGACCACTATCTCTCTGACTTTTGATCTTAACCTTTTATTATTCATAAAGGAACAAAAAAATTAAACTGTTTAATATAGGTGATCTAGATTATTGCTCACTAATAGAAAGCATAACTGATAGAAACTGATGATCTTATCTTACCTTACACTCCTCAGACTATGGCTATAACATTTGAAGAAACTTTGTCCTCTCCTACTATCTTACATGGTGGAATACAGAACTGACAGAATTACTCAGAAAGAAAAGAAAGTATAACCTTTACAAGACATATCCCACTAGTATGAATAAAACAATTCTGAACAGCCTAAGAAAATTCTTAAGAATAAAATAAGACAAGCTAAAATTAATTTTGAAACTGTTGAATGATCTTACATGTAAACAACATTGCATAAATATGTTAGGTTAATAATGCTTAGCATATTTAACAGGCATTGAGAAAATGTTACTGTTCCTAAATCATGGAAATATTTACACACTACTTCAATATAAAAAAAGAAGAGAAGTTAAAAACTCCAGGTACATCAGATTGATGTCTGTAGCTGGAAAATATTTTTTAAGATGTATGACTGATTTAATGAATAAAATCAAAACCAGCTGACAGCTAACAAAATCAACAATAGTATGAATATGGATATCACAACATGGTTTTGTAAAAGGGAGATCTACTTTAAGTAACTTAAGTTTTTAAGAATTTAGGAATTGGTCCCAGTGTAATACATTTAGACTTACTAATACAAAAAGGAAGCACCGTGCCAAGAGCATGAGCCAACAAAAAATATAAAAATCAAGCACAGTGAGAGCTGGTAGTAAACAAGAGGCTCACAACATTTTTTTATTTAAAAAAAACACTCAACAAAACGTATAATAATAGCATAAAATGCATTAACTTTGTCACTGCGTTTTTTGTCCCTATAATACTGGGACTTCATCAGACCACAAACCCAGAAACAAAGCTATTCAACTTAAATACCCTTCATAATGCCAGTTAATCAACTAATTTAAACTTAAAGCAGTAAATATGCTCCAATCAACTAGCATAGAATGATACCTGAACACATAAAATAAAATCTATTGCCAATTAAAAATGGATAATACTGAGTGTCATACAAGCGGCATACATCAAAAATAAATATAAATACTAGAATGTTTAACAATATGTTCGGCTTAGTAAATAGCTATTATACCATGACCGCCGAAAAACGTGCACGCTGATTGGCCAGCATGCCCGTTGTAAATCGAGTTATACTAATGGAAAAAGGTCCGGTCGCCCGGACTTTTTTCCATTAGTAAAACACGTTTTTTTAAAACACTGTCTCGCTATGTTAAATGGGTTTAACATAGCGAGACAGCTTTAAAATAAGCAACGGAGATCTCCGTTGCTTATTTTAAAGCTGTCTCGCTATGTTAAACCCATTTAACATAGCAGACAGTGCTTTAAAAAGCGGAGAAAGCAAGATCTCCGTTGCTTTTTTTTAGTGTTTCGCTATGTTAAATGAGTTTAACATAGCGAGACAGTTTTAAAATAAGCAACGGACATCTCCGTTGCTTATTTTAAACTGTCTCGCTATGTTAAACTCATTTAACATAGCGAAACACTAAAAAAAAAGCAACGGAGATCTTGCTTTCTCCGTTGCTTTTGCCCACAGCTCTGTGTACTGCGCAGGCGCGCAGTACATCAGAACTGCCGCGGATGCCAGACATCTGCGGAAGGGCAGTAAACAGGCATTATACTATGCCATTATTTAAGAAAAGTAATAGTTTCTTTTCTTAAATAATGTCATGGTATAATAGCAATAACCCACTTCTGGGTGTGGGTAATGCTAAATTTACCCACGGTTGGCTTTAGCAACCCAGGCGTGGGTTATTGCTATACTAAGAAATGCATCAGTAATAAGCTATATAAAATAATACACCCCTAACTTATCAAAAACACAAAAAATATATAGATAGTGCATATCCATCAACTGTAAAACATCTAATGGCAATGCTTCAAATGCTCTGATAAAATTCATACATACAATTAAAATATGGTAAAAAGCTTTAGTTTAAAACATTTTTTCAGTGAAAATTAAGCATTCTAAGATTACATAATCCTAATAATACTGAATAGAGGAAGGTCTCAAAAATAATAATTTGTTATCAGGAGCCATTAAAGCCATTCTGCTCTTAAGTACATGTACCAAAGATATATTTTTGTTCTTTGCTGGAGTCTCATTAGCTAATAGTTTCTCTCTATTCGACAGTTTCCTCCCAGGTGCCTCCCCTGCTATTCATTTCTATGGTCTCCAGAACAAAAAATGTAAACCTAACTTGCTTACAAGTTAATGTATGTTTAAACAGGGCCTTGTTCTGTTTTTTTTTTTAATACTATAGTAATGCTCATATATTCGCTTCTTTAACGCCCTTTCTGTCTTTCCCACATAGAATGCTTGGCAGGCTCCACATAGATGTATGGACTCGGCAATACTGGACAGGACCAAATAATCTTCTTCAAGGAAGAGTAAAGCTGTCTGGTGGACAGCAGTAATAAAACTCTATAATAGAAGGAAAACATTGCTGTCCAGGGCCAAGAAGGAGCAGGTGCCAAGTTAGAAGCACTCTCTCCTTTGTCTGAACAAGCAAATAAGGTCACTGGTGAAATCCTTTAAGGCTAACTTCGAGTCCAAATTGGCCACATCCACCAAGGACAATCACAAGGTCTTCTTCACATATGTCCACAATCTCAAAGGCAACACCAAAATCTGCTCTGAACTGGTGGTCAATAACACCACATACACAAACGCCATAGATATAGCCAACCTGCTGGCAGACAGGTTCAGTGAAAACTTTACCCCCTGTCCCCCCCATCAGTAAACCAGGACATCCCCAGTACCAGCCCCCATCCCCTCATCACCAGGGAGTAGGGCCTTAATGCCCCCTCAAAGGTAAAAAGTACAGTCTCCATGAGACCCAATAACATCCCTGGCTGTATCCTACATGAACTCAGGCATAAGCTCTCAGCTCCATTAGACACCCTATTCAACCAAAGCCTGAGCATCAGCTTCATCTCAGCTGAATGCAGGACAGCCACTATTATCCCTCTACACAAAGGTGGAGCATCCACTGACCCAGGCAATTAAAGGCCCATCAGCCTAACTAGCTTGCAAGGCCATGAAATGCATTACCACGGACCTTATAAACAAGGACACTGGCAACCTCCAAACACTTGACCCTGCACAGTTTGGTTTTGTCAAAGTGAGATCATGCCTGTTAAACCTGGTCGACTTCTTTGAAACGGTCACCAAAGCCATGGACGAGGGGAATACGGTGCATACCGCCTACCCTGACCTAGCCAAAGCCTTTGACACTATTCCCCACTCGGGCATAATAGATAAACTCTCCCCGCTAGGCATCAGCCTGTATGCTACCAGATGGGTATCTAACTGCCTCACTGATTGAACCCACTCAGTCAAAGTAGGGGAAGCTACCTCTAGTAGTAGACTTGTAAAGAGCGGTGTACCCCAAGGATCAATTTTGGGGCCACTACTGTTTGGGATATACTTTTATGAGGTACAAGCCAAAACCGTGGTCTCTGGCTGACCATGTTTACAGATAACTGCAAGGTGGGCACGGTCTTAAATTCTCCTAGTGATGTGAACAACCTCCAAGAGGGCCTTACCCAAACTAATGACTGGTTCTAGAAGCATGGCCTCAAACTGAAAGACAAGAAATGCATCATTATCCCCTTTGGGGAAAACATCATCCCCACTAATTATCACATTAATAACAATGTATTAAGCATGCAATCAGTCGTGAGGGACTTGGGCTATCAGGCTCATAGCAACCTGACTTTTGACCACCACGTTGCCTCCACTGTAGCGAAGGGTTTCTACATGGCCCACCTCATAAATAAGGGTATTTCATCCAGGAACAAGGAGTTCATAACATCCCTGTAATCCTCCCTTATCAGACCAATTACAGAATACAATGCTCCCTTCGGCATGTACCTTGCCAAGCATATGCATCAGTTGGACAGACCACAGAGATTCCTGAACAGGAAAATCCAAGGTCTCAAACACCTATCCTATACAGATAAGCTAAAAGCCCTGTCCCTCTACTCAGTCTTGTACAGGCTGCTCAGAGGTGACCTGTGTCTGGCATACAAGGCCATTTTGGACCCAGCCTTGATGGAGTTGCAGCATATCCATAAGACAAATTCCACTCATGCAACTCGCACGCAAGGTCTTAACCTGGTCTGTAACATTAATACAACTTGTTGGCGGGATAGATTTGTGTCCCAAAGACTCCCCCTTCGGTGGAACAGAAAATATACCCCTGGGATCCACCTGTGTCCCTGCTGGACAGGGGAAACAGGTGTTGACTTTGAGGGAACATGGGCGAAATTCTTGACTAGGCTTATAAGGGCCTCCGGGCCAATAGCCTAGTATCATCCTATGAACCTATGACCCTATATAGCCAAATAAACCACACCTGTGATATCACAATTATAACATTCTTTAGCTTTTATCAACACATCTTTACTAGAAATATAAATACTATCAGTATTACTTATATGTGCATATTGTGGACATCTTCCACATTTATAAGTGCCCTCTTTCTTCATTCTTTTTTTTTTTTTTTTGATTAGTAATAGATTTTATTTTGTGTGTTCAGGTATTATGTATGCTAGTTGACTGGAGTGTATTTACTGCTTTAAGTTTAAATTAGTCAATTAATTAATTTACACTATGAAGGGTACTTAAGTTGAATAGTTTTGTTTCTGGGTTTATGGTCTGATGAAGTCCTAGTATTATAGGGATGAGAAATGTGGTGACAAAGTTAATGTATTTTCTGCCATTATTATACGTTTTGTTGAGTTTTTTTTTTTTTTAATAAAAGTTAAAATTTTATATTGTAAGTCTCGCGTTTACTGCCAGCTGCCACTGTGCTTGATTTTTTATACATTTAGACTTAGCCAAAGCCTTTGGCTGTTTACCATTCTTGTCTATTTACAAAGGTCTAATTACACTGTTACATTGTTAGATATATATAATGGAATGGCTAAATGATATGAATTAGTGTGTTGACTAGATAATATATTCCAATATTTATCAGCCCATATCAGCAGGTGTTCCACAGGGAACAGCACTGGAACCTGTACTATTTACGGCGGTCAATTCAACCATGCCAAGATATAGAAATCTGTGGATCCATAAGTATGCAAATGACAGTTGGGATTTGTTATACAAAATAATAAAAATTTTGAAGAATTAAATACCTACATTAAATCACTGGGTAACTGTGTTAGACAAATATATGTATTTTAGTCAAAATACAAAATAATCTAGATAACTTGGATGAAGTAGAACTTACTGAAGTTCATCAATATAAAGATCTGGGTATTACTACTACTTCTGATTTCTCATTTAGTATTCATGTAAATCAGATTAGTGCAAAGGTGATGGAACTATTGGGCTATTTGCTAAAGAATTTAACCACCAAAGACATGGACTGTTTGACCTCTGCTTGCAAGACATATACAAGACCTATCATAGAACATAACAGCATATTTTGTGCCTACAGTAAGAGTCAGGTGAAAACTTTTGTGTTTGTCAATGTAAATTCACTAAAATAATCACTGTGATAAAAGATCTTTTATACAGAGACAGGTGTAAATACCTAAATCTTTACTCTTTAAGTTACAGGAATATTTAGTGCACAAAACCTGTGTTTTTACCTAGTTATGTTAATAGACACATGAAGTCCTGTGAGATTAAGGCACTTACTCTGATGAGCAATACCAGTGAATAAAGTATCTGTGATTTTATTACTTTGACTTACCAGCAACATGCATTTTATCTTTACTAATATAGGTCTCGGTTGATTTCTTTTGGTCATACTTGGAATATAAAACAATGTGCCACCTCACTTAAATCATGCTTTAGAACACCAGTTCAATTCCTTATTTGTACTTTTATAAAATTAATGCAGTCTAATCATTCCAGTTTCTATGGTACAGAAACAAAATCTCAGTTCTTCTTCTTTGTATGCAGTCTTGCACTCAACTATTTTTTGAAACAGCTCTTCTTGAAAAACCTCATGTTCAAGGCAGTATGTCTTCATTTCAGTATCTGATTTCTGCAGATTCATCAACTCATCTGAATAAGTTATTTAAAGCTTCCTCTATTTTTTCCAGCCTTTTGTCATTTGACTTTATTTCAGTCCACTGTCACCATTTTAAGCACCTCTGAGTACATTTGATTGATTTTTTCCATTAAATTACTGAACTACACTGTACTAAAGCTGAAGCTTAAACTGCTTTTTCACTGAACAGCTGCAAAGTTTTTCAGTCAGAACTTTCCAATTCTTCTTCGTTTTTTTTTTTGGGACAAATTTCACTTATTTCTTCAAATTTCTCCTTTGCTGGTATCCAGGCAGTGTAGTTACTAGTGAGTAACCGAATTTTACCCAAACAGATAACTTTTACTGGCTTTAACAGGTTTTCTGTTTCATACTGAGAAAGCTCTATCTGCTGCTCAGCCTGCAGCCACTTTCTTCATAGGTAGGTACTAGGCTATTGGCCCTGGGGCCTAAATAAGCCTAGCCAAAAATAGTTCCCTGGCTTTCACCACCCAAGAAAGTTATTTTCCTGCGCCCCTGTCTAGCAGAGTCACAGAAGTGATCCCAGGGGTGAATTTCCTATTTCTCAACCAACTGTCGAAATTTTTCTTAAAGAGGGCTACTGAGGAGCTTTTCTTGACATGAATGGGTAGTCTGTTCCAGAGCATGGGAAGTCTCTGGGACAGGAATATATCACTCCAGCATGCTCTGTTTATTGTGGTGGCAAGGTTTAGGTCCCTGGAGCTTGTGGTTCAGAGGGACTGGGGTTTCTTTAAGTGTAGCATGTCCAACAGACCTGACATGGCTTTGTATGTTAGGCAGAGGTCGTCTCTGAGTAGGAGATAAGCGACAGAGTAGGACTGGAGTTTTTAGTGATGATCTGCGTATGGCATCTGTTTGAGGCTGGTAATCCTCTTAGTGAGGTATTTCTGTGGCCTTTCTAGTTGTTCTAGATGTCTTGCGAGGTACATGCCAAACAGGGCATTGTACTCTATAATGGGTCTGATGAGGGATGAGTAAAGAGGAACAATGATATATTTTTTTCTGGAGGTGAACCCCTTTGTCATGTGGAGTGCCACATAGAAGGATTTCCTGACTACTGTGGTGATGTGATTACCAATGGAGAGACTACTGTCCACCTGTGTACCAAGGTCTCTTATCACACTTTCGGTATTTAGTAGGCTACTGCCTATGTGGTAGTTCATGGGTAAAGTGTTTTTCCCAAAGGGGATGACAATGCACTTCTTGGCATTGAGCTTGAGGTCATGACTTTGACACCAAGCATCAGTTTCAGTGAGGCCCCTTTGTAGAATGTCCACATCATTAGGCAATTCTATTATGGCACCTAATTTGCAGTCATCTGCGAACTTCGTTAGCCAAAGACCTGCTGTATTAGGCTGGACTTCTGAGAAGTAAACGGCAAACAGGAGGGGACCCAGGACTGAGCCCTGTGGTACTCCACTTGTCACTGGTCTGAAGTTAGATTTGGAGTCGGCTACTTTCACTGTGTGGGTTCTGTCAGTGAGCCAGTTGGTCACCCATCTTGTGACATAGGGATTTATGCCCAGTCTAGTGGGTTTATCTACAATTCCAGAGTGGGGGATGGTATCAAAAGCCCTGGCGAGGTCAAGATAAGTTGTGTGCACCACCTTACCCTCGTCCATGGCACAGGTGACTGCTTAAAAGAAGTCAATCAGGTTTAGGAGACAAGACCTACCTTTTACAAACCCAAACTGAGTGGGGTCCAGAGTTTGGAGGTTACCTATGTCCTTGTTTATAACTCCAAGATGATACATTCCATGGCCTTGCAGACCAGGCTAATAGGGTGGTAAGTCCCAGGGTCCGTGGTGGCACCCCCTTTGTGGAGTGGGATAACTGTCGCTGCGTGCCATTCAGTAGGCACAAAGCCCGAAGTGAGGCTATGATTGAACATGGTACTTAGGTGGGGTGCCAGTTCATTCTGTAGTTCATGCAGAACGCAGCCTGGGATGTTGTCAGGTCCCATGGATGCTTTGTTCTTGGCTTTGGAGTGTGGTCTTTACTTGTGCAGCCATGATTACAGGGGCTTTGCATTCTTCCAATATAATGATGGGCCCTTTGGGGGAGTGGGAGGGGTAAAGTTTGCACTGAACCTATCTGCCAGGATGTTGGCAATATCAGTTGGTTCTGTATATTTTGCTGCACTGTGCTGTAGCTCAGAGCAGATCTGAGGGTCGCCATTGAGATTCTTGACATAGCTGTAGAATGCTTTGTGGTTGTCTTTAGAATCAGTGGTGATTTTATTTTCATAACCAGCTTTGGAGGATTTTATGAGGGATCTCAGCTTCCTACTGAGGCTGACCAGGGAGTTCCTGCAATCAGGGATTTTACTCTTTTTGGCAACAGCTTCTTCCTTCTGTTGTAGAGTTTGTTTATGGCAGGGGACCACCAGACTGGTTTCCTTTTTTTGGAGGACAGCATCTTGGTTCTGTTGGGGATGGCAAGATCCATGCACTCGTGTATGTGCATATACAGTGCATTTGTGCAGGATTCAGCAGTCGTACCTCTATTTTCCGTCTGTATGGGTGTCGTGAAGGCTTTAGTGTTCTGTCTTTCCTCATATATGTCTTAAGAAGCATGAAGTTGGCTTTGGAGAAGTTTTTTTACGGTGGTTTCCTTAATGGGGGGTGGGGGCAGGATACTGATGTTTAGGGCGATTAGCTTGTGGTCGGATCTGACCAGCGAGGAGTTGACTTCTGGCATGGAACATCAGTTGCCCATATTGGTAATGACCAGGTCCAGGATACTGGTGCCCCTGGTGGGGGAATGGACAAGCTGATCTAGGGGGCTGGAATTTATGAATTCCAGAAAGTGTTGAGCAAATGAGTTAGTACATGAGTAGTTTTCCCAGGTGATGATGGGGTAGTCAAAATCGCCCATTAATAGGGTATTAGGCTGTACCTTAATATTACCCAGTATACCAAGAAACATGGAATGGCATCCTGGGGCATGGCAGGGGATCTGTAACAAGCTACAACTTGGATTGTAGTCTTGCCCAGTGTTAGTTGCACTTGGAAAATTTTGGATGCATTATGTTGAGTAATAAGCCTGGAGGTGTGGATATCCTTAATGAATATGGACATGCCTCCTCCTTTAGTGTTTCGGTCCAGGATGGAGAATATGGAGGAGAAAGACTGCCTGATTTGTGGCTAGCAGAAACAGTCAGCCAAGCCACTTTTACTTTTATAATGAGAAGACAGGAGAACTTTACACAGAAGCACAAGAAAATGTGGTTTACATAGACTTCAGCAAGGCCAAGCACACAATTCTGCACAAAAGGCTGTGAAGAAAATGGCGCAGTTAGAGACAGGATAAAGACTAAGAAAATGTTCTGCTGCATGGTTAAATGGTATAACAAAGAAGGTTTTAGTGAAAGGGGTAATGGCAGAAATAAGGAAAGTCATTAGTGAAGTATCATGGAGTGGTTTCTGGGTCCAGTACTCTTCAGTGTATTCATATATGAGGAAAGACAGAACACTAAAGCGTTTTCCCTGATGTCACAATGTTAGGGGAAAGAATAAAAGATGGTAGGGGAGGTCTAAGGAAAAGTGTGGAAAGGATGATAAAGTAGGCCAAAAGTTGACAGCTGAAGTTCACTGCAGATAAATGCAAACTGTATCATCTCATCTACAGCAGCCCTTCTTGTGGAGGTAGGTGAGATGACTGATGGCAAAAGAGCAGGAAAACAATCTTCAAATATTAGGCACACTGGAACACACACCAAGAAATCTCCAAAGGAACTCTTCAAATATTGATCCCACTTAATCTGGATCACCAGTACAGTGAAAAGGCAACAGCGGCCACAGAATGTAGAGATGTATCCTCAGGGAGACGTATTACTCTATACTGTACTCTTATCAGGTCACATTGGGTACGGTGTGCACTTCTGAAAACGATACAAGGAGAGGGACCATCAAACTTCTATGTGGACTCCAATGGAATTTTATTAGAAAGGTGCATGGGAGAGACAGGAAAGTATATGACAGCAGACTACAAGAGCTAAAGCTCTTCTCAATGCAGACTGGAAGAGTTTGGGAAATGTGATATATGCATATAAGATCACATGAGGAGGAGGTAAAGGGGTCATCTTGACTAGGGAAGTTCAGGCAGAAAACTCTGCGAACTAACTACTCATGCAGAAGTATTTCATTGAAGGGTTAGTTGTGGTCATACAGAGTGAACTTTCAGAAAAGGTGGAGGACAGTAAATTCACAGAGGCATTCAAACTAACATGGGACAGGTGTGAGGAGGGGAAGAAAAGAATGCCAGGGGAGTATAATGCTGAATTTACTTAAAGGGCAGGCTAGACAGTGCTTACTATCACCTCCCACTAATGCCAAACCTATTTGATGTGTTCAGTGTTTGCATTCTTGGTTCTTGATAGACTATGCTAAACAAGAACTTGGCATAGCTCCTCGTGGTCCCCTGCAGAGTTCCTAAGGCAGCAGAGAGCAGAAAAAGCGACTTTCTTGATTATAAGTATTTTTTAGCATTTTTTATTGCTTTTTTCGATCTTTTGTGCTTTTCGACCACTGTTTGTGCTTATATTACTGTTATATTACCTGTTTTTCCGTGCTTAAATTGTTGATTGCACTTCTTGGCTAAAGTTTTGCTTAAAAGTTAACAAACAGGCTAATACACTCAAGTGTACTAGCCTTTGATAGCAATTTAGTCGAATAACAAAGCATTTACTGTATTTTCTGTCTGTGTGTGCAAAAAAAAAACTAAAAAAAAACAAAAAAATACTTCTGCTTTCCTAATTCTCCTAGCTAGTTGTTCCAGTGATCAGATTTGCTGATCCCTGGGCTTTGTATTTGGTTCCTGTGTTCCTCCATTTTCTTGTGTGGCCAGAGGGAAGTTTCTTTACTCACCAGTGAAAGTGGGGAGTACTGAGCTGCCTGTTTGTCCTCAGAGAAGTGGTTAGAGACAGCAACTAGTAATTCATTGGCCATTTTGGGTCATTTCCTGTTTTTTCCAGCCCCCTGCTATAAAGCACGCTTTGGCGGGCTTTTCTGGCATTAGAGAACTTGGCATAGCTCCTCGTGGTCCCCTGCAGAGTTCCTAAGGCAGCAGAGAGCAGAAAAAGCAACTTTCTTGATTATAAGTATTTTTTAGCATTTTTTATTGCTTTTTTCGATCTTTTGTGCTTTTCGACCACTGTTTGAGCTTATATTACTGTTATATTACCTGTTTTTTTGTGCTTAAATTGTTGAGTGCACTTCTTGGCTAAAGTTTTGCTTAAAAGTTAACAAACAGGCTAATACACTCAAGTGTACTAGCCTTTGATAGCAATTTAGTCGAATAACAAAGCATTTACTGTATTTTCTGTCTGTGTGTGCAAAAAAAAACTAAAAAAAACAAAAAAATACTTCTGCTTTCCTAACTTTCCTAGCTAGTTGTTCCAGTGATCAGATTTGCTGATCCCTGGGCTTTGTATTTGGTTCCTGTGTTCCTCCATTTTCTTGTGTGGCCAGAGGGAAGTTTCTTTACTCACCAGTGAGAGTGGGCAGTACTGAGCTGCCTGTTTGTCCTCAGAGAAGTGGTTAGAGACAGCAACTAGTAATTCATTGGCCATTTTGGGTCATTTCCTGTTTTTTCCAGCCCCCTGCTATAAAGCGGGCTTTTTTGGCATTAGAGAACTTGGCATAGCTCCTCGTGGTCCCCTGCAGAGTTCCTAAGGCAGCAGAGAGCAGAAAAAGTGACTTTCTTGATTATAAGTATTTTTTAGCATTTTTTATTGCTTTTTTCGATCTTTTGTGCTTTTCGACCACTGTTTGTGCTTATATTACTGTTATATTACCTGTTTTTCCTGTTTTTCTGTGCTTAAATTGTTGATTGCACTTCTTGGCTAAAGTTTTGCTTAAAAGTTAACAAACAGGCTAATACACTCAAGTGTACTAGCCTTTGATAGCAATTTAGTCGAAAAACAAAGCATTTACTGTATTTTCTGTCTGTGTGTGTAAAGAAAACTAAAAAACCCAAAAAAATACTTCTGCTTTCCTAATTCTCCTAGCTAGTTGTTCCAGTGATCAGATTTGCTGATCCCTGGGCTTTGTATTTGGTTCCTGTGTTCCTCCATTTTCTTGTGTGGCCAGAGGGAAGTTTCTTTACTCACCAGTGAAAGTGGGGAGTACTGAGCTGCCTGTTTGTCCTCAGAGGAGTGGTTAGAGACAACAACTAGTAATTCATTGGCCATTTTGGGTCATTTCCTGTTTTATCCAACCCCTGCTATAAAGCACGCTTTGGCAGGCTTTTCTGGCATTAGAGAACTTGGCATAGCTCCTCGTGGTCCCCTGCAGAGTTCCTAAGGCAGCAGAGAGCAGAAAAAGCAACTTTCTTGATTATAAGTATTTTTAGCATTTTTATTGCTTTTTTCGATCTTTTGTACTTTTCGACCACTGTTTGTGCTTATATTACTGTTATATTACCTGTTTTTCCTGTTTTTCTGTGCTTAAATTGTTGATTGCACTTCTTGGCTAAAGTTTTGCTTAAAAGTTAACAAACAGGCTAATACACTCAAGTGTACTAGCCTTTGATAGCAATTTAGTCGAATAACAAAGCATTTACTGTATTTTCTGTCTGTGTGTGCAAAAAAAACTAAAAAAACCAAAAAAATACTTCTGCTTTCCTAACTTTCCTAGCTAGCTGTTCCAGTGATCAGATTTGCTGATCCTGGGCTTTGTATTTGGTTCCTGTGTTCCTCCATTTTCTTGTGTGGCCAGAGGGAAGTTTCTTTACTCACCAGTGAGAGTGGGCAGTACTGAGCTGCCTGTTTGTCCTCAGAGAAGTGGTTAGAGACAGTGACTAGTAATTCGTTGGCCATTTTGGGTCATTTCCTGTTTTTTCCAGCCCCCTGCTATAAAGCGGGCTTTTTTGGCATTAGAGAACTTGGCATAGCTCCTCGTGGTCCCCTGCAGAGTTCCTAAGGCAGCAGAGAGCAGAAAAAGTGACTTTCTTGATTATAAGTATTTTTTA
The DNA here is from genome assembly GCF_019279795.1 of Protopterus annectens. NCBI lineage: Eukaryota > Metazoa > Chordata > Ceratodontiformes > Protopteridae > Protopterus > Protopterus annectens. The sequence continues at coordinate 806,654,425 of NC_056745.1, forward strand.
GCATTTTTTATTGCTTTTTTCGGTCTTTTGTGCTTTTCGACTACTGTTTGTGCTTATATTACTGTTATATTACCTGTTTTTCCTGTTTTTCTGTGCTTAAATTGTTGATTGCACTTCTTGGCTAAAGTTTTGCTTAAAAGTTAACAAACAGGCTAATACACTCAAGTGTACTAGCCTTTGATAGCAATTTAGTCGAACAACAAAGCATTTACTGTATTTTCTGTCTGTGTGCGCAAAAAAAAAAACTAAAAAAAACAAAAAAATACTTCTGCTTTCCTAACTCTCCTAGCTAGTTGTTCCAGTGATCAGATTTGCTGATCCCTGGGCTTTGTATTCGTTTCCTGTGTTCCTCCATTTTCTTGTGTGGCCAGAGGGAAGTTTCTTTACTCACCAGTGAGAGTGGGGAGTACTGAGCTGCCTGTTTGTCCTCAGAGAAGTGGTTAGAGACAACAACTAGTAATTCATTGGCCATTTTGGGTCATTTCCTGTTTTTTCCAGCCCCCTGCTATAAAGCGCGCTTTGGCAGGCTTTTTTGGCATTAGAGAACTTGGCATAGCCCCTCGTGGTCCCCTGCAGAGTTCCTAAGGCAGCAGAGAGCAGAAAAAGCAACTTTCCTGATTATAAGTATTTTTTAGCATTTTTTATTGCTTTTTTCGATCTTTTGTGCTTTTCGACCACTGTTTGTGCTTATATTACTGTTATATTACCTGTTTTTCCTGTTTTTCTGTGCTTAAATTGTTGATTGCACTTCTTGGCTAAAGTTTTGCTTAAAAGTTAACAAACAGGCTAATACACTCAAGTGTACTAGCCTTTGATAGCAATTTAGTCGAATAACAAAGCATTTACTGTATTTTCTGTCTGTGTGTGCAAAAAAAAACTAAAAAAAAACAAAAAAATACTTCTGCTTTCCTAACTCTCCTAGCTAGTTGTTCCAGTGATCAGATTTGCTGATCCCTGGGCTTTGTATTTGGTTCCTGTGTTCCTCCATTTTCTTGTGTGGCCAGAGGGAAGTTTCTTTACTCACCAGTGAGAGTGGGGAGTACTGAGCTGTCTGTTTGTCCTCAGAGAAGTGGTTAGAGACAGCAACTAGTAATTCATTGGCCATTTTGGGTCATTTCCTGTTTTTTCCAGCCCCCTGCTATAAAGCGCGCTTTAGCGCGGAGTTGCACAAGAGCACACAAGAGCAGCGTCGGTTAATCAAGGTTAAACTATTCGGGCTACCTAAAGTCCACTCTTCAAATTTTCCCTTAAAACAGCCTTCCTTGAGCTGTACTACTGATCTAACCAGCGTATCCTATAACTAATAAGTTCATCTCTACTTGATTCCCAAGAAGACTATTCTCTATCTGTAAAGCCTAGCACTTGCTCCTACAGTACTTTTCACCTTGATATAGCACTTTTATTATAGATAGTACCCCACCAGCCTAAAACCCCTTTCTCAATCACCCACATCCCCCGGACTCTTTTTTTAAGTTTTTTTGTCTATTCCTACTAGCATGTCGAGGGATCAGTTGCTAGTGTCCTCTCCTGCTCAGCTGGTGAACCTGGGAATATTGAGGCAATGTTACAATTGCCTCATGTACACAGACAACCCTCTCCTTCTCCCACAAAACACAAATATATGCGAGAGATGCAACTATACAGCCAAACTGGAGGCTGAGCTCTCTCAACATAGGACTGGCAAGACCAGACAGGAGGAGAAGGTAACCACACACACCACATACCCAGTCTCACATAGTACTATCACAACTTCAAATCATACACATAAACACACAAAGACATACTCGGAGCTCTGATCAAAAATCTACCAAAACAGCAGAGGCCACCAAAGCAGACACCCAAACAACTACCACCTCAGGACACAACACATGCAACACATAGACCACACAGTCAGTGTGCCAAACAGTCACAGCCCTTAAGGCCAAACACAATGCCAGACACACTCGTCATTGGTGACTCCATAGTCAGACACACTGACGTCCCGCTCACCAGATTGAGTAAGGAGAAGGTCACAATAAGCTGCCTGTCGGGTGCTAGAATCCGCCACATAACGCAAGCACTCAGGTCTCTCAACAGCAGATACAAGTACGACTCAGTCATTGTCCACGCTGGTGTAAACGACCTGAGACGTACCTCCTTGGACTACATGAAAAGAGACATTGAGGAGCTCCCTGATTATGTAGCCCAGGCAGGTATGACCCTGACCTTGAGCAGTATCCTACCTTCACCAAGAATGATGCCACAATACAGAGATAAGATGATCAGCTTTAATAATTGGCTTAAACTCTGGTGTCATTCAAAGGGGATCCAATGTCTGTCTGCCTGGGATGACATGCTGGACAAGCCACGCTGCTTCGCAAGGGACGGCTTGCACCTGTCACCCTGGGCTTCGGATATTGGCAAAGGCTCTTGCCACCCCATAGTGCCTTTTTAGGCAAGGCTCAAATTCTAAACCTACCACCCTAGAACACAAAAAAGAAAAAACTAAGGGTAATGCTGCTCAATGCCAGAAGTCTCAACCTCAAGATGCACGCACTCGAGGCCCTTCTCAGTATGGAGAACATCGATGTCTGTGCTGTGACTGAAACCTGGTTCAAGGCTCCTGAGAGCACCCCAGCACTATCAGGTTTTACCTCATATCATGCGTTCCGGCCCCAAAATCCGGACAACACCAAGAAAGGGGGGGGGTGTCCATATTCATCAAGGACACCCACACCTCAAGGTTGGTGGCAATGCACGATGCATCGGAGACCATCCAGGTGCAATTAACCATAGGCAAGACTGCTCTGCAATTTGTAGCATGTTACAGGCCACCCTCTCAAACTCAGGAACCTCACACAGCTTTCCTGAAAACACTAGAGGGGATAAATGTATCTCCAAACACCATCATACTAGGTGACTTCAACTACCCTAATATAGACTGGGATCACTACTCAAGCCCAAACACTCTAGCCCAAAGGTTCTTGGAGTTCATAAACTCAAATGCCATGGAACAACTAGTCACCATCCCCACAAGAGGTGAAAACATACTTGATCTCATCATCACGAACATGGGATCACAATGTTCAACACCGGAAGTATACCCCTCACTGGCGAGATCAGATCATAAACTAATCTCACTGGAGGTCCTCATCCCGCCCCCACCTGAGATAAAAACGACCACAGTGAAGAAATTCTCAAAAGCCGACTTCACACTTCTAAAGACTAGTGTGGTCTCCTTTAAGGCCCCCGAGCCGACGGTAAACATTACTCAAGCCACTGAATCACTTACAAATGCCTTCTATCAGCACCTACAGGACTGCATGGATCAGGCAATCCCAAACAAAACAAAGACTCTTTGTACCAAAGGCAAGCGTCCCGTCTGGTGGACCCCAGCCATAAACAAGCTCTACAACAAAAGGAGGAAGCTACTACAAGATAGAGCAAAATCCTTAAAAGGTAAGACACCTTTGATCATTATAAGTAAAAAACTAAGAGCTCTCATAAAATCATCCAAGGCAAATTTTGAGAGAAAAATCGCTAAGGACTCAAAAGACAATCATAAGGCCTTCTTTAGCTATGTTAGAAACCTAGGAGGAAACTCCCAGATATGCTCAGAATTAGTTCAAAATGATGTGAAAATTACTGAACCTACAGACATTGCCAACATACTGGCTGACAGGTTCAGTGCAAACTCCCCCCCCCCTCCCTCCCAAAAGGAGAGATATCTATAACAGAAGATTGTAGCCCCCCAAATATCTCTAACGCCCAGGTGAGAACTGCTCTCTCCAAGGCGAAAAACACAGCATCTATGGGACCGGATGGTGTCCCCAGCTGTGTGCTCCATGAACTCAATGAGGAATTAAACCCGCAGTTAGGACAGCCATTTAATCTTAGCCTCACCTCAGGATACGTACCCAAGGAGTGGAGCACGGCAACTGTGGTCCCACTTCACAAAGGCGGTGCCTCCACCGACCCTGGAAATTACCGTCCCATCAGCTTGACAAGCCTGATCTGCAAAGCCATGGAGAGGATCATAATGGAACTCATAAATAAAGACATAGGGAACTTGCAGACTTTGGATCCAACGCAGTTTGGCTTTGTCAAAGGCAGATCATGCCTTTTAAACTTGGTTGACTTTTTCGAAACAGTCACCAAGGCCATTGATGAGGGAAAGGCAGTCCACAAAGCCTACCTCGACCTGGCAAAGGCTTTTGACACAATACCCCACTCAGGTATCATTAAAAAACTCATCAGCTTAAATGTAAACCCATACATCACAAGATGGGTTGCAAACTGGCCAAGTGACAGAACCCACAGGGTCAGAGTTGCTGGCGCCATGTCAGACTCAAAGCCTGTCACAAGTGGTGTCCCACAGGGCTCAGTCCTGGGCCCACTCTTGTTCGGCATCTACTTTTCTGAAGTACAAGCAAACACAGGAGGATTATGGCTGACAAAGTTTGCAGATGACTGCAAACTGGGCGCCATAGTCGAAAACACATCTGACACAGATATCCTTCAGAAGGGTCTCACAGAAACGGATAACTGGTGCCAGAGCCATGGCCTAAAGTTAAACGCCAAGAAATGCATAGTCATACCCTTCGGGAAAAACAAGGTTACCCCTAGCTACCATATAGGTGGCAATCCACTGAGCACAGAAGAAGTTATCAAGATCTGGGGACCCAGGTTGACAGTAACCTTTCATTTGACACTCACGTTGCTAAAGTAGTTAGGAAGACCTTCTACATTGCCCACCTGATCATGAAGGGATTCACATCTAGATCAAGGGAGGTCATCGTCCCCCTGTACTCATCACTCATCAGACCAATGATTGAGTACAATGCCCCATTCGGAATGTATCTGACCCAACACCTGCAGCAGCTGGAAAGGCCCCAAAAGTTCCTCACCAAAAGGATAAAGGGTCTCAAAAATATGTCTTATGCTGCCCGACTGAAAGAACTCCAGCTCTATTCAGTCGCTACCGCTGCTCAGAGGTGACCTGTGCCTGACATACAAGGCCATGTCAAACCCAGATTTGATGAACATGCTTCACCTCAAAAAATCTAGATCCCTCAGAACTACAAGGGCGGGAGACTTAAACCTTGACACGGCTATTAACAGGACGTGCTGGAGGGACAGATTAATCACCCAGAGACTCCCTATGCTGTGGAACAAAATCCCGGTACATGTGAGGCAGAGCACCTTGCTGGCCTTGTTCAAGAGAAATCTCGACCAATGGATGGGAGATCGCAGATATACCCCAGGGATTACCTCAGTGTCACTGCTCGACAGAGGCACAGCAAAATAATGGGCATAGTTTTCTTCAAACTAAAGGGGTGGAGAAAGCCGCAAAATTCTGGGCTAGGCTTGTAAATGCCCTTGGGCAGATAGCCTAGTATGAACCTATGAACCTATGAACATATAAGGTCACAGGCACATTGCGTAGGAGTGGATGATGACATGCCCAGACAAGCATCTGGTAAGGAAAATGGTCAGGACCAGAACAAAAATGAAAATCCACTTCCCATGGATCTTTATCCAAGTCACAGCTACTAGCTGTGAGAAACAAATTAGGTCTATTGTATCCATGCTTTCACAGAGTTTTGAATAAGCACCATCCACCAATCTCCAAATAACCGTCTTCTCTTTCACCATGCATACAGCACCAATGAAAAGACACAGAGAGAGAAGCTTACTGGATGTTACAATTAGCAGTGAGCTGCATACTTTGGAAGACAATTAATTAACTGGGAGTCACAATGGCCTGAAATCTCCCTGCAAGAGAAACTATTAAAAAACTAATCATTTTAAAAGTTAGCAGTTAACACAGAAATGCAGCACTCTTACAGAACAATACCACTGAATCATTCTGTGGAGCTGGGCAGCAATGTACTACAGTTAAAGATGTACTTCCCTGAGTCTTAACTGCTGCTTTGACATGAACACAAATCACAGGTCTCCTAATCATTAGCTGAGCATGCCCTGTGTAACCCCATTCTAGACAGAAGTAAAATGGTTGCCTCATACTTCAATAACTCATCACTTCCATAAAGCAGTTAGAATTAAGAGTTCACACTCACGTGCAAAAGCATAAGGTACTATGACCTCCACATCCAGAGTACAGTGCTCTGTCAAATCCCCATGTGTCTGCAGCCATTTTATCAGTGCTACTTATTTCAAGCCAATAAGTCACCAAATATGCAGTACTAGTAATACTGGTACTTATCCTTTCAAAAACTAGCATCCTTGTTTAAATAAAAATATTAAATCCCAAAAGATGTTGCAGAATTAGAAAACACAACTACTTAGCAGTAGCGGCAGCACAGCAAATCATGTAAAGCGTTTCAAAGATGTTTTCCCCCTATAAAGGACTCCATGCACTTGGTGTTTTACAGTAGATGACATTACTAGAGAACACCATACCTTCTTCCTTGTTTGAGGTTTGTATAAAGAACATTGTCTTTTTTCATCATCATTCTATCCCAGAAATAGAATCCGTCATCATTCACCTGGGAGACCAACAAAGATATACATACACTGCACACACCGCCTTGCATGTTTCCAGCTTTATCCAGCAGAATAAAATTCAAACAAAGCTAATACGATGCATTTACGGAATGGATGATCTAAAAATGTCACACTTGACACCAAAATAAAATAAACATTTGAGCTTCAATAAAACCAAAGGTAATGGATTTCAGCAAAAACATCAAATAAGTAACATCTTTACATACTATGAGAGCATTTATGCAACCCAGGAGACAAAAATCTGTAAGATTGGAAGGCTTGAACAGATTTACTGCAAAATTCTCAGACTACATATTGGGGAATACTTACAGGAAAGCAAGAAAGATACAAGTGCCTTCAAAACTCTGTAGCATACAAAAGTAGTTTACAGGCACAGAAGATAAAAAGCAAGGCTGCACTTAAATCAATTCAAGGTTGACACTGAAATCCATAGTGCCAAAAATCACAGACAGAATTACAGCAGTTCTACAGGGAAATCTCATACTTCTCTGCCATACCAAAGCAAACTGAAACAATAAATATTATAACAAAGGGCAGCTTTCACTAGTAAAGCTGGTCTGAAGAGTACATTTTTTCTACATAGGTTTGACTACAAATGCCATTCATTAATCAGTATTTTTCACTGAATTTCTGCAACAGATTGCGTCTTTCGGCTTTTCCCGGTTAGGGGTCGCCACAGCGGAACTCCGGCTCGCTAATGACTGGCAGTAGATTTTTACATGCTGGCTTGCCGGGCCTAACGCACAACCTTTAACGAAGGAACGCCCATTCACGCATTTTGCCACACAGAAGACGCTCTGAGAATCGAACGGGCAACGTCTAACTGTTAGGCGACAACGCTACCGCAGTACCACCACTGCAGTCAGATCATTTTCAGAAATTTCTTTCAGTTGGTATGCCCACCAGCTCACAAACATACTGCATTTCTAATGACAGTGGGAGAGAAACATGTAAGCATTACCAGAATGAATAAGTTTTGAGTTTAGCTGCATCTTTAACCTAGCAATGGCTATTTAAAGACAAGCAAAGGCTGCATCTAGACCAAGATGCAACTTTTGTGGCAAGTAAAAATATAATGTCAGAGAATGAGTTGATCTTTACAGACAATTGAGAACATTCACAAAGATTTGCAGTGATGATCTGCCTTACTGGAATTTCAAATAAAGAAGTTCACATAAAAACAGGGAATCTCATAGATTCTTTGAATGCAACTAACAATCCTTTCCTCCCAAAAATATGACTGGTGATAAACTGCAGGTGAATAAAACAAATCCAGAGTGTACTTTTAGAGCACAAATCTCCGTTCTCAATCTAGGTATAGGCCGGGCACAGGCAGCAAAGTGTATGTTTCTCTTTGGAATGTATGGGACAAATATATCTGTATTACCATATGAGTAGCTCTGAACAGATGCAGAGAAGACGAAAGAAAACAAAACAACCAAAGGCTGAACCAGAATGGAAGAATTCTGTAGTATGACTGAACAGGATTAACAGGTACAGTACAGAAAAAACAGGCAAATTAAGAATTCTGGAAACTGGAAACAACCCACAGAATGACAACTCGATATGAGCATGAAAAAAACCTGTAGACTATTTTTGCAGCTATTAAAACATCAGCTCTAAGAAACTCCAAATGTCTCTGTTCTGGCATAACTTCATGAGATAAGCAAGTCAGTCACTTGGGGCACCAAGCAGTATTCCAAATGGTAAAATAAGAAGTTGCTAAGGTCAGAATGGCCTGATCCCCCTGAACCTCAATTGGACCACTTAAAATTAAATAATGAAAGGACAAGCAGAGAGGAGTTTCTTTTTACTGAAAGTAATGCTTTTTTATCTCACCTAGGAATTCTTGGCCCCCTAAGCAAACCTGCAGAAGCTGTTAATTTGTAATCGGAACACAAAAAATCTAAGCTTTAAACAACTTCAATGCTGAAGATGCTTTCTACAGTCAAAGTCAGTAGCTTCTGCAAGGAGGGCTACAAGTGGTCAACTTGTCCAATAGTGTGTTATGTACATAGGGCTCACAAAGCCCTGACCAAGAAAGTACAACACAGCCTGACCTTATCTTATAACATGCTGTTGACCAAAAAAAAAAAAACAGTGTTAAGGGAGTTAAAAAAATTCAGTTACATAAATTGTCCAATATGTTCCTCACACTGATAAGGATGGTAGGATGGTACTACCTGTTCATAACATACTATTGTCTAATGTGCTTGATGACTAAAGTTCAGCTCTCATGTGGTCCTAAGGCATTCTTCAAGAAGATCTACTGAAGGAACAGAAAAGAAAAAAATATATGTCCAAATTAACTGCAGATGAGAACCATACTAAAGCATCTTAGTCCACCAATTCTCTTAACTAGTGTTAAACCTGTCCTTCTAAACATCTGACCCTGCATTACCATTCTAATAGCCAATATTACCTGTGACTGGTTCAGCTTCTCCATTGCTCATTTGCCATCTTCCCCACCACTGTTACCTCAACTCGCAGTTGACATGTTTTCAGTCCAAAAAAATCCTCAAAGTCCAACTGCTACCCCAACTAACGTCATCCTTTGTATCAATATTACTAAACACTTCTTTTGAAAGACACTATTCTTGTACCACAGTACCTATATATTTTATGGCCAGCCAAAGACTATAGTATAAACTTACTATGACTACATTATCCAATTTAGTCTTGGAAGGGGGGCAGTGCATCTTTGGCAAGGAGCTTCTCAAACAAAGCTGTACTTCACTGAAAAACCAAACTAGTGAGAATCCAGGCACAGCCCCAGAAAGTACAGCTGAGTCTACTTAACATAAATGTGGATGTTTGAGTGCCTTCACTGTTACAATAACAACTTATTGGGATTTCCTGCTTTGGAAACCTCGGCCATCCTGAATACCAGAGATTTGCTCCCCTACTCCTCATCCAGCAGACACCTTCCCCTCTGACATCAGATGTTAGGGTACAATAGTAGTCAGCTGCCACCATTTTCTTAAGTCTTTCTTGCCATTACTGGACTAGAAACCCCACTTTCCGAGACTTAGGTCAGGAGTACAGCCTACCCATACTGTCTGCCAGGGAAAGAGTAAAAAGGTTTCAAAGAGGAACCTAAAGCAGAAGGATAAATGGGGGGGGGGGGCACCCAACCCAAGGTCAAGAAGAAGGGAAAAGATACTGCAGCAGTGAAGACACTCATACATCTAAATACATACTAGGTAGCCACAACTGTACTATAAACTTTGTATTTCACTCCAATAACAGTAACCCTCTTGGGAAGATTCTCAAAGCTATAGGAAGTGTGTCTGGAGAATAGCTAACAAGCAAAGCCCTGCAGGGCTGTGGAAGTGAACCCAGATCTGGCTCTAGAGGTAGCAGCTAAGCTGTAATGATATGCACATAGCCGGTCTTAGGCACAGGCCAACTAGATGGCCGCCTAGGGCACCGGTCTTGCAGGGGCACTTTTCCAGTATTTATTTGGTGTAGTTAGATGAGGATGGGGGTACCGGGTAATGTGGAGGGGGTGCCATGGAGCCCTTTTGCCTAGGGCACCAGTTGACCTAGGGCCACTCCTGGCTATGCAAAAGTTTGGACTGAGAGCCATGTGGTTGCGTCAAGAATATCTTAGGTGAGCAACACCCTAGAGAAAGGCAGCAGGGGTAATATGTCCCAATATGCCCAGGCACTTTTTTGCCATGTTGGTTGTAGCAAAAGGAAATATAGTTAAAGGCCTAATTGAAGACTGCTTCTCTGTTTACTTGATTTTTGCAATTTGTTAAGAACAAAGGCCACAAAAGAGCTAATCATACGCACTGAAACTCTTTGTCTTATCTAAGTAAAACCTGAGCTATATGTGTACAACCAAGATGTGCAAAGTTCTTTCTTCTTTGTTCTGTGAGTTTGGAAAAAAAAAGGCAAGAAGTTGGATTGCTTGACTTAGGGAGAGCTCTGTTACCTCCTTAGACATGAAGGTGAGGTTATGATATATCTGGGTGGAACCTGATAAACGTTTTTTTACACATTAGTGCATTTAACACAAAAGATTCTCTCAACTATGAACTTAAGGTCTCAGGAGGGTGCAGAGTCCCTCCTTTGTGGTCTTAAGTTGATAATGCCTTTGAGGAACTGTTTCATCATACTTTGGGAAAACAAAGGCAGGTTGCTTTGGCAGGCAATTAGACATGGCAGAGGCATAGATTTTAACAGAAGAGTAACAAAGACCCTTGGTGGAAAGCTCTGGCAAATAGGTTAAAACAAGGGGAACAGAGGGCAGGCGTTGCTGACCTTTTTGTCTGGGATCATACCATAAATGTTTTCCATTTAGAGATGTATGATTTCCTAACACTGGGCTTTCTGACTTCTTTCAATATAGGAAAGCCTGCCTCCAAGATTTGCTGGAGGAGTTGAGAGGGTTGAGGTGAGACGTACGACTGGGGACAGAGAGATGCCTTGCTGAGTCATAGCTGTTCTCTGCTGAGCCCCTTGGAGTAGAATCCGCTAGGTCTAGGCCCTTGTTCGGCGTGCCACCTTCTTTGCAATCTTTGTGGTCTCTCTCTCCTGGTCCTTTTGCTCCCTGGTCTAGGTTGCATTGCAGGAAAGGACCAGGATTTTGTAGGGTAATTCCATCTTTTCTCTTTTAAAACTTTACATTTTTATAAAGTTTTTTTTACTTCTTTTATAAAGTTCATAGCTCATACATAAGCAGTAGGCTAGCTCCCATTTAGCACCACTTTAAGCTTAGCCAATTTCCCTTTCAAAGGTGAGAATCTTGAACTGCTTTTTTGCTGAACATCTACAAGATTCTTCCCAGCCAGAGATTTTGCTTCTTTTCTGGTTGATTTTCTCTTACTTTCTCCCTTTTTTATTTGCTGTCATCCAAGTTTGACAATTACTAGCCAGTAACTGAATTTTACCCAGAATGATAAATTGTTCTGGCTTTTTTTTTCTTGAGTTATGACTTTCACACTGGGGGAACTATAATCAATTTGCTGATCAGTGTGTAGCTATCATGAGCATCCTCATCAACTGAAAACATTTGAAGCAAACACTAGAAGTTGCCTCTAGCAGTAGTATTTTCCAGAATGAAGTTAAGAGTCTGATGGCAAAAACACAAACCTCTTGAAATGGTCCTTCCTTAGTCACCATTACTCTATCATTACAGGAATCAAAAAAGATAAAAAATGGTGTCTCTTCTTGAATTTAAAGTCATAAGCTGAATGTGCATGTATATGGTATGGCGATTTGTGGTTCTCTGTCATCTGTATTCTGCTCTAGAAAGAAAAGATACAGATAAATGGACCAATTTAAGGACAGTTCTGATATAACTTTTGGGAGGAAATTTAAGCTAGTCCAAGTGACATAAGGTCTTTGTTAAAGACCAAATACGGTTCCCTACACTTATGGACTTGCAGCTCAAATATTCTGCAGGCAAAAGTGAAAACCATCAGAAACTGTGCCCTCTAAGAGATAAACTTCAAGAACACACAACCAAAAAGTCCGAGTACAAGATGGCCAAGCATGCCAATTATGAAATTCATCTCTTGTGGAGGAGAATATTTTCAAAAGCAGGTGAGCATACAAAACCCTTTTAAATAATTACTTACTGAACAGGTACTGGGCCACAGTCCTGGCTTTTAAAAAGTCAAGACGTACAGAAACCACAAACATACACACCAACTGTGCAACAATTAAGACTAAGCAATACAGATGCCTTACACAGGTCAGGATCAAATGAGGCAACACAGGACCCCCCCTCCTTTTCTCACCCAGCTGTACAACATATTCCAATCAGAAAATCAAGTCAGACAACAGGAAGACTTTCTAGTAGCTTTGGTCATTTTAAAACTCCCCTGTTTAAATGTCCAAATGGCGAAGATAAGCTCTGAGGTGAAGTCAACAGAGCTTTACTGGCTTGCACACACTGTTTCCTGCACTACCAGGGATCTAAGAACCAGAAGCAACATCCTTCTCAGTTATCACAGGATAACAGATATGGTGCTTATGATGAGGTACAGAATTTGTAAGGAAAAGGCATTCAGGAATCTTCCTTCCAAGGGAAGAGACTAAGCCCACTATCAAGTCTCACTGCACTGCTGAATAAAACAGAACAAATGGAGGATTTCAGTCTCCCAATGCAGAACAGGCTGATCTATGACAAACTAATCCTGCAAAACCTTGACCCAGCAGGATTGTCTTACTCTTACCTTGAGGAAAGGAATGGAGTTGTGAATCAGAATCAACCAGTGCATTTGCTTCCCTGGAATGTGAACAGAATAATGCCCTGGTCTATGACCCATTGCTGGTAATAATGATGTGAAAATATGGCCTTGCAGTTATTGATATAACACTGTTCATTGCACATAGAACAGTGAAAACTGTGTTTATTACACAACGAAAAATGAGACAAGACGGTATTATCTTAGATTACCTATTCTGAACTTACCTATGCTGCCATTAGGATGATCTGCTCTAAACATGCCCATATGCTAAGTTACACCTTCATGAACACTTTGTGGGAAAGAATCTGAGGGACGGAATGACAGACAATGAAACAAATCACTCTCTTTTCCAATAAAAGCAACAGCAAAAGATGTGACCCGAGAGAACTTATTCAGGTTTATAGACAGCCCAACCAGATTTGCAACCACAGGGGCCCAAACTAGGCCCACTAGCAGATAATCCATCACTATGACCATAAAAAGCAAGTAACTTATGCAAGGAAGCACAAGAAATTTTTTCTTCAACAAGGCCTCCACCACAATCACTACTAAAAGAGACACAAGATAGTAACAACCTTATACTGAAACTTGAAAAGATAAAAAGCTGTAGGAGGATCCCACAAAGCAATGCGACAAAAGGTATCTATTATGTTCACTGTCGACATTCTGGTGTTCTGATGCAGAACAGACATGACTCACTGGACTTCAATGCAGGAGACATGACCACTAAAGTCAATAAAATGTTATACTACAGAAGACTGCTGTTCCCTTTAGAATTAGGAAAATGTGAGAGTAGAAGTCATTTGATTATCTCTGAAATAGGAAAATGGTCTAAAAACCATTTGTGTAGCCTAGGACTTTTCAAAAAGCTTGGTGGGTCCCTGGCTGGCCTTAAAACTCCTGGACAACATGCACTATTAAATCCCAAAAATACCAAATCCATGACAGTAATTCTCCAAGGTGAAATAAACTTTGAGAAGAAGCCTCCCGCACATGGACCAGTGAAGTGAAAAGGGCTGAAACTGTTGTACTACAGACTCGTAATTCTAGGAAATTTAGTGAGAACAGCCACGAAAGGCGACTTAGCTGACGCTTGCAGGCCTCCATATCCTACAAGAGAGCTTCATGGGATATTGCAAAGGCTTGAAAACAATGGTAGGCAGGCAGGAATGATCAAGAAAGACTACTCACAGCAGTTAGTGTTCTTTTCTTCTGCAGCCTTTACTGAGGTTTTATAAAGTCTGTCCAGAAGGACAGCACCCTGAAAGGAAGCATTCAGTAAGGTCTGCTCAAGTTCATTCCTGAAGTAAAAATCTCTAAGCCTTATCATCAAGAGCAAGCAAAGACCAGTGCTGGCTCCCTATCATAAATGTGAGACCCAAACATTTGAGATCAGACACTTAAAAATAAAATGCAAATCAAACAAGGAATTCAGAATTCCAGAACTCACTATTACACCTTTAAAGTTTTATTTTCAGGGGACCCCCCCACCACCACACACACATTTACCACTTATACATGCTGACACCAAGACTACTGCACCTCAGGGTAAAGGAAATAATCTGAGGTACCACAATTTTGGTCTCAGTATACATTTCACCCAGTTTGTACTTTACTTTCTGTTACTCAGTGGATCAAAAGACCAATACACAGAATATCCAAGAGGCACATGCCCTGGTCACTGTGTCAGTACAATGAAAGTTACATGGATATTAAACCCCACTGCAGAAGTCATATATATATTTTTTCACAGCTTCTTTGATCTGAAGATTTAGGTAGTTCTGGCAAATTCTGGTCCATGAAAAATGACTGGAAATGAGACAAGGTCACACTAACAGTTCAGGAATAAAAAACTGTCAAGTGGCAGAAAAGAAAACTACTTCACATCATTTCCAAAGCTTTGGGCTCTTTATTAAATCATAAAGTAGTAAGGTACCCTGGTCTCCTGGAACTTTAGCAGATATAATGTAAGAATTTACTTTGTGATATTTCAGAAGTGACTTCATTCTATCTGAGATTTAGAGAAGGCATCCACCTTTTTAGGAGCAGAGGCAGTTGAATCCAGATACTTCCAGAGTGCAAAAATGATACCATTAAGGACAGGCTTCAGTGACAGGAATGACACAACGTTTTCAGACTGCTTTCAAAGATACTAATTTAACAATTTCTGGAAACAAACAGAAGCAACAAGCTACTGCATGGAGAACATCATGCATCACTCTCTCTAAAGGAGGGGATATCCAGAAGGGAGATATAGTGGGATGGAGTTTCATACCAGTATCAGATATAAGAAACTGAGAAGAAACACCCCTAAACTTGTTCCCAAAGGTGATGACCCAAATTTGTCCAAAGCCTGTGATTATTAGCAAATAGAAGTGGAGTACTGAATGTTCAACAATACATCAAATGTGTACTGAACAGCACATTCTGGAGTTGGTAAGAGGGCGATGCTTCCATGATGACAGCAAAACCCACCCCTCCATTACTGTACTATTACTTGAACCTCCCCCTCCTTCCTTCCCAAATGCCTTCCACTGCAAAGTAATGCTGTTCACCCACCAAAGAGTACAACTCATACTTATTCTTTCCTCTGCATGGTTATTTGTACCTTATTTTTTATCTTACATCTATTACCTCAATGCCTGCTTCCCCCCTTGCATCTATGTGACTCTCTCTCCCTGCTCCATCTCAGTTTTGCAGTTACAGTAATTAAAATTGTACCCTTTCAACTGTGGACTAAGCAAGGTTACCCTTTTAGCTTAGGATACTGTCAGTCTGTGGCAGGCAGTCTCTTTGCCAGATACATCTCCACTCCCCAAATCCTCCAACCAGCCTGAAACCCCCTCTCCCTTGTCCAATGCTACAGACAATCATACTTCCTAATACTCTCTTCCAAACTGTGCTGATACAGGTAACACTTCTAACAAAGCAACTAACACCCTCCCCAGAACTCTCTTATCACCTCTCTGGACTTACACTGTTACCACCTTTACTCTTACCTCTTGCAGGCTACAGATGCTTACATATTCCACAATATGATCAGTTCAGTCACCTCTTCCCATGTCTCTTGAACTCTAAGCCATCTTTCTTTTCTTCTTTGCAAGACCTGATGTTGATAGTGACTTTCCAATCAATGCCATCTTCTCTGGCCCTACACTGCCTCTTATCCTCATCTCCTTCACTTTCTGACCCATGTCACTAACCTCTAATCTGCAAAACTACCCACAGCCATTCTAGTGTCTATTCTGTCTATCTCATTCTCTGTAATATATCTTATCTCTTTCCCATCATTCATATGCCTTTCCTACAAGACCGCTACACTGCTGTCTTCTTACACTTGGCCTCTCCTATCTTGTCACTCCCTGCCCAGTTCCCTACTCTTTCCTCACTTGTATGACCACTTCTAGTTTTATCTCACTTTTAACATCTTGTCATTTCTGCCTGTTCCTGTCCTTCATCTTGGCTTCTTCTTCCTTCTCCTCACTTTTGTGGCTGCACCGCCCTCCCACCTTCTCTCTTCACCTTACTAATTGCCACAAAATTAACTCGCATATGCTCTTATGAGAACTGTGAAGCCCCAGGTTAGGCTAAACTTACTCACTGATAAAGAATCCAATACTTAATACACAGCCTAGATTCCTACAGGAGAATTGTGCATCTTTTCTTCACATCTCACCATTTTATTTTTCATCCTTTAAACTTCCATTACAAACAAACCTCCTCCCCATCCATCTGTTCTTTTCCTCCTACATCCTCTGTCCTACAAAACCTCTCATTCCTTCTCAAATAATACTTGCCTCTCAATATTTACTAAACTGTACACCCTCTTCTTATAAACCATTTCCTGTCCCACATATGCATATGGCATAGGATAAATCGGTACTAACCAGACAATTGTGATTTATTTTTGTTCTGTCATCATTACTTCAGCATTTTCTCTCACAATACATAGGGTCTGATTTCCTTGACCTACATGATGTACAATTTGCAGCATTCAGTTGATTCTATTCATACCCCGTGTATACACTTTGTATTTCACTACTGTAAGTATTTTATTCTTATGAATATATGATATCTTGATAATTTGTAAAACTGATTTAACTGTGGAGCTTTTCTCCCCAGGCCTTCTCTGAAAATGGGGTTACTATCCAGTCCAACGTTCTCAGTAAACAAATGTCAAACAAAATATATAATATAAATTCTGTCATGGTCTCTGTGCACATTCTCCTGTCTTCAGCCTTTCTTCCCCTACTTTTACCAACACATCCTATCTACTGACATCACAATGTCCCCTCCTCTCCCCTGACTATCCCCATCTGCTATCATTTCTAGATACCATATTCTCCTGTAGACACCACTTGCTCAAATTCCCCCAAAAGGTCCCTATGCCCAATACTTGACCAACATCCTATCCTGAGCACCTCAGAAGTCTGTCTCTCTTATCCAGCCTATGGTGCTCCTTTCATGGTGGTGTTCCATTTTCATATTCACGTTTGTATATCTTTTTACTGCACACACACACACACGCAATATACGCATATGTCTATAAACTAACACATGAATGTATGCACTCTATGCAACTCAAAGTATTATCCTGGACAAGTGATACTTCCAGCATATAATACAACAATTTTACTTGCATTGTCTATTGCTTTAGTTTTACTCAGTCTCTACACTTTCATACAAGGCAAAGTGCATTCCTTCAGAATGCCATTTTGAAAAGTTTTTGTTTTGTTTTTTACCATCAAAACTAAAACTAGATCTTAACTACCACTAAACCAGCAAACTGTGACACTTAGTTGTAGAAACATGCAGGTGCATAAAACTAATGAAGTACAAAAGCATTAATTGCTTCCTTTCTAAAACAAAGGGGCTTTAAATGACCACACATGGACCATTGATGATTAAGGGTAGATCAGTTTCTATTAAAAAATACAAATAAAAAAATAAATAAATAAAATAAAACTCTTTGTGGCATTTAATCTGTGATGTACAGTTTTCTCCTAACAAAAACTACAATTCTTTAAATTTCCATGCAAAGTAAAGAACCCCATGACATCATTAGTTAAACATTTCTACTATCTAAAATTCAAGTACAATTTATTCAGTGGTAAGCATCAGTGGTTTTCTGACCTTAGAAGCATGTCTCAAACTTCCATCTCCAAAACATGGAATAAATGAACAAAATGCAGAACCCTTACAAACAACTCACTAACAACTTAAATTAGGAAGGTCACAGGATGGTTAAAATGCATTCATTTACACTTATAAAAAAGTTAGTTTGACAAATTAATACAATTCAGTACTATTTGCCATTGTTATCAGTTAAATTAAACACTGTATGGGTGACAAACCCTTTCAATGAGGGACTGTGAAGACAGTAATGTTGTGTAAGTAAACTTACCATAACAGTACATGTTCGATTGATAACTGCTGCAGTAGTAGCTTTAGCTGTACGAGTTACATCCTGACAAGAGGGAAGGGGGGCTTTTATGAAATGGACCAGATGGTACAGTGTCCGCATACAAAGGATTATATATATATATATATATATATATATATATATATATATATATATATATATATAAGTACACTAATAGGACTATTACTTATTATTTCAATTTGTTTCAAAAAGGATTAAAATTTGTTCCTACAAAAAATTTTGATACAGTGGATTCTCTCACTGAAGCAAAGTACTTTACTAGGAAATTGAACTTAGCAGTATAATTTGAGGAGAAATTTCATGCTACTAACAATTTTAGACATAGGGAGGAAGCACTGACAAAAACAGCATTTTTAACCCTCGGCTACACCCGATTTTAAGGGCGTTTCATAAAGCAGTAGAGGATGACTTGTATAAGTTATATGCTAACCCGAAAAACAGAATTATGGTCATCCAAATCTCAGAAGAGAAGAAAGAGAATTATTTGATGTGTTAAGGAATGATGACATTATCTGAATTATGAAACCAGACAAAGGTGAAGGCATAGTATTATTTGAGGCCTTATCCTACTCTCAAATCATGAGTAACATTCTGCATGACTGAGAAACTTATTCTCAAGTACCAAGAAATGAGATAACCATTGCCTATCAAAGGATAGATTAATATAGTGCAGATTTTTTATTGGATCAGAGGATTACTGTAGAGACACACAATTTTTTAAAAGCTGAGAAGGCCATTGTCCCCACCAATTCTGGCATCCCCAAGATTCACAAAGATATGTAAAAAAACACATTTAGATCTATAGCTGCAGCAAGGGGATCCAAGCAGTATGCACAGATAGGTGGATCAAATCAGTATACCAAGAGGTACCACATGTGATTATAGATTCCTGGGACTGCATAGAAAGGTTAAAGGGTGAACCGTGGTCAAAAGATTTTATATTCTTAACTACATATTTAGTCTATTTACAGTAATCCCCAAAGAAGGAGGAGTGGAATCTTTCCACAACAGTATACTAAAGTACATGTCTTTTTCAAGTGATGGGATCAACCTTATGGTGGAATTTATATCTACAGTAATCTACTACAACTATATTTTTTTTGAAGGGGAAATATTCAAAACAGAATAAAGGGACAGCTATGGGTGCCTCCTGTGCCCACATTTATGCCAATTTAGTACTGGGAAACCAGTACAGTATTTAATTCAAGAATTTTTCAGTAACATCAAATATGTTCAATTTTTGGATGACATATATTTTATGGGGTAGCTTTTTAAAATTTACTTACACTCTGATAACCAGAGGATAAATAACTTGGGACACCTTGATTGCACACACCAACAATGGGTTTAATACAGTATATAGAAAAGCCACCTTTACTAATTCCTACTTATGACTTCACCAATTGTCACCCTCTCCGTCAAAAGAAAAGTATTGTCATGGGCCAGTGCATTGGTACTGCTAGAATAACATCACATCCTGATGACGTTTCTGTAGAACTAGACATAGTAGTAGAAATGTTTACTGCCAGACGGTATCCTTCCCAACCGGTAAAAGAAATAAGGAACTACGTCCAATCTGAATGGGGTTTACAGTACAAACTCTTGTTGGTTATAGTGTTACCTTCTGGTGAAGTTCCCTTGTAGAATGAAAGCGCTAAACCTGTGTGGAGTATTAGAACATTAAAGAACTTGTTGTTTTACTTTGGAAGTTCATGGATTTTTGGACTTTCCTGGTGACCAGTGTGCCTGACTGAATGTTTTTTCTCAGTTATTTGTGCTTTGTACACTTAGTTACTTTCCACCTTCTTTGTTTCTTAGCTTCTGAAAAACAGGTCAAAGGAGTGAACAATTAAGACAGGGTACTGGTGATACAACATTACCCTCAAATAAATGAAATTAGGATTATTATTAAAAGAAATTAGAACATTTTAGGGGGCAAATCCTGCTATTTTCCAATTACTGGAGCCAGAACCAAGACTCAGTTGTAAAATAAGGCATAATTTAAAAGAATGGCTCAAATGGGAAGCAAGGTTATAAAATACGCTACAAAGGTGGGAGAGTTAAATACAGAAGTTGTGCACAGTGTCCTTATATTCTTGAGGTTAGAAACCTAGAATTTTGCAAAGGTAATTGCCAGTACAAGGGTGTAGTGTACTCTGCTAACTGCTCAATTGCCCATCTTTTTATGTTGGCAAAACGGAGATGTCTCCGGAGATGGACATATGAACACAATTACGAAACTGGGGAAAGAAATAATAAAAATGCTTTATATAAGCATGCTAGTACTTGTACAAATTACAAAAAGTTTCAGTTTGCCATCTTAGAACAAATAATGTATAACCTAAGAAGGTGTGATGTGAAGGCCAAACTAGAAGTACAAGAGGTTAAGTGGTAACAAACTGCACGCCTTCCAAGAACCTGGTCTAAACGAACAGATTTTGATTCACCCCTTTTACGAATGAGGTCTGTATTAAAATGATCTAGTTGTTCACTGTGTTCTTTGACTTTAAATGATTTTAAGGTTTTAATCCATCAGTTTCATGTTTAATCAAATTTGATTTTTCACCAAAAACAATAACGTGTAACCACACTCAAAACAGTTAAAATAAACCAGGTTACAACTGGTGCTATAAAAGCCATAGATAATGCCAAGGCTCTGGTAGAGTAACAAAAGATAAAGTTTTGTGGATTTTACCTGCATCTGTGTTGGACTGGTACTTAATATTGTCTCTACTTGGTCCCTTTTGAAAGTACCAATCCATATTCTCTCTTCGACTACTGTGTTTTTCGAGTTCATAGTACCAGAGTTGTCTGTGAGCATCTGAGGTATGGTGCATTCTTTCTCCTTCATTTTTAGGTTCAGGAAAGAAAACTGGGAGATGGACAGTGGGGATTAAAGTAAGTCCCTCCAGCATGTTCTGTTGATTGTGGTAATGAGGTTGAGGTCTCTGGAGCATGTGGTGCTGAGGGATTGGAATTTCTTTAGGTGCAGCATTTTTGACAGAGCTGGGTCAGACATGGCTTTGTAAGTCAAGCAGAGATCGCCACTAAGTAAGCGATATGAGATGGAGAATAGTTGGGAGTTTTTTTGAGTCTGTCCATATAGGACAAATGTTTAAGGCCAAGGATCCTCTTTGTGAGGTATTTTTGCGGCCTCTCCAGTTGTTGCAGGTGTTTAGTGAGGTACATGCCAATTGGGGCATTGTACTCAATGACTGGCCTAATGAGGGAAGAGTAGAAGGAGACAATGACCTCTTTCTTCCTACATGGAAAACCCTTAGGACTTCCGTACCACAGTGGCAATGTGGTGGTCAAAGGAGAGGTTGTCGTCAACCTGTGTTCCCAGATCTTTTATAACCCCTTCTGTGTTCTGCGTCCTGAGTTATATTATTATCATTCTTTGTGTATATGCTATTGGGAATATGAAAAAAGACCATGTTTTTATATCCAGATTTTTGTTTACAAAGTGCAAAAAAAGACTTTAGAGTATTGATAATGTATTTAGAATTTATATTTTTGTGTTTCCCTGTTGCCATATTCTCCTTCAATAATCAGAGTAAGCTATTTGTTACTATTTTCATATGTTTATTTATTGCATCATGAATGGTTTTTAACCAGATTTTTTCATGTACTAGTTTCCATTTGGAAGTACATTATTTGTTTAACCATAGAGAAATAGTTTCTAAAGCTGATGATTGTATATATCCTTCTAAATCTGGTAAGACTATTCCACCTTCTTTCCATTTGTCAAAATGATGTCTTATGGCAACTCTAGGTTTTTCAGGGTACCATAAGAATTTTGTTATTAACACTTCAAATTGTTTAAATATGATTTAGGTGGAGGTAGAGAGCAAATTTAAATAAAATACAGAATTTTCAGGAATATAATTATTTTAATTATATATAGTCTTTCCTCCATGGTAAAAAATAGCTTATTCCATTTTTGTATGAGTTATCTGATATTATCCAAAATTTCTTTATAGTTTAGTTGCACTGTTGCATCTATGTCATTTGTAATTTTAACTCCTAAGTATTTGATTGTATCATTTTTAGACAGATATTTATGATATTTTGTTACTTAATGCTTCTTTGTTCATATTTATGAACATACATTTATGTTTATGAACATACATTTATGTTTATATTTATGAACATTACATATGGAAAGCTTAAATGAAGTTGACCACTCGGGTAGGAACATACTCTATTAATCCCACCCTTCTTACCATAGCTGGGTGGAATTTTTAGTTAAAGCATACTCCTCATTCTATACTTCCAACTTCCCACTCCCTCCTAGGGAAGCTAACCACAGATTAATTATTACAGAATCTTACCTTACTTTATCTTTAGGCTAAGCTACCTTCTTGCTCAGTCAATCTCTTGTTGTTACTGATAGGTTTCGGCAGCTTTAGGTTCTCTTCCTCTAGCCCACTCCTTTCGCCCTTCAGGCTCACTCCGCTCCCCTTGCTGCCCCCAAATTCCACCCACCCCCAAAACTCCTACACTTATAGCCCATATATCCCCACCTCATCCACAACAGCCTATTATCATCCCTCAGTCATCAGACCCACTCCCACTTCCACTCCACACCCTCCACCTCACAACAACCTCCTCTGTACACCCCACCCACACAATGCAAGGCACACTAGGACTACTACTACTAACTCTCACCACTCTAGCTTACACCACATCCATACACTCTAACATACCAACAAACACTACCTGCCACATAACACACACCCACACATACACACAACCTCACACAAATATATTACACTATATATTATACACTATTTAACAACTCATTACTCTACATACACAAAACAGCAATCATACTACCTCACAAAAGGTTAACAATACCCAAAAAACACAGATATAGTATATGCCATAAAACTCACACTATTCCTCAGAAAATGGCTACCAATCTCAGGGGACATACACCGCAACCCAGGTCCAAGCAACCCAGTCCTATCCCAGAAACACCAGTCAGACCTACTTATTATCAATATAAACACACATAGCATATCCAACAAACTACATGACTTTCACACATTCATATCTCACTACTCCCCAAACATACTAACCGTTACAGAGACCTGGCTAAACCTGCCACACAAAATGAAGAAATTCTTCCCCCAGGCTATAACATGCTAAGGCAAGACAGAGGTACCAAAAAGGGAAGTGGTGTTGCAATCTTATTTAAAAATGCACTCAACCTCCAACCACTAAAACCCCCACTTCCCAAATTCCAGAATGCAGCGACATTAGGCTCCGTTATGTCCCTTAAAAACAAAAAGAGAATCAACATCCTCTGTAGTTACATTCATCCAGGAAATAACTCACCTATAATAGGAGAGATACTACAATGGGCCGCAATCAACCTACCCCAAGAAACCATCCTGATATCAACATCCTCTGTAGTTACATTCATCCAGGAAATAACTCACCTATAATAGGAGAGATACTACAATGGGCCGCAATCAACCTACCCCAAGAAACCGTCCTGATATCAACATCCTCTGTAGTTATATTCCTCCAGGAAATAACCCACCTATAATAGAAGGGATACTACAATGGGCCCCAATCAACCTACACCAAGAAACCATTCTGCTATCAACATCCTCTGTAGTTATATTCCTCCAGGAAATAACTTGCCTATAATAGAAGAGATACTACAATGGGCCGCAACCAACCTACCCCAAGAAACCATCCAGCTATCAACATCCTCTGCAGTTATATTCATCCAGGAAATAACTCACCTGTAATAGAAGAGATACTACAATGGGCCTTAATCAACCTACCCCAAGAAACCATCCTGCTATCAGGATCCTCTGTAGTTATATTCATCCAGGAAATAACTCCCCTATAATAGAAGATATACTACAATGGGCCACAATCAACCTACCCCAAGAAACCATTCTGCTATCAACATCCTCTGTAGTTATGTTCCTCCAGGAAATAACTCGCCTATAATAGAAGAGATACTACAATGGGCCGCAATGAACCTACCCCAAGAAATCATCCTGATATCAACATCCTCTGTAGTTACATTCTTCCAGGAAATAACTCACCTATAATAGAAGGGATACTACAATGGGCCGCAATCAGCCTACCCCAAGAAACCATCCTGCTATCAACATCCTCTGTAGTTATGTTCCTCCAGGAAATAACTCACCTATAATAGAAGATATACTACAATGGGCCGCAATCAACCTACCCCAAGAAACCATCCTGCTATCAACATCCTCTGTAGTTACATTCCTCCAGGAAATAACTCACCTATAATAGAAGAGATACTACAATGGGCCGCAATCAACCTACCCCAAGAAACCATCCTGATATCAACATCCTCTGTAGTTATATTCCTCCAGGAAATAACCCACCTATAATAGAAGAGATACTACAATGGGCCGCAGTCAACCTACCCCAAGAAACCATCCTGCTATCAACATCCTCTGTAGTTATATTCCTCCAGGAAATAACTCACCTATAACAGAAGAGATACTACAATGGGCCGCAATCAACCTGCCCCAAGAAACCATTCTGATATCAACATCCTCTGCAGTTATATTCATCCAGGAAATAACTCACCTATAATAGAAGAGATACTACAATGGGCCGCAATGAACCTACCCCAAGAAACCATCCTGCTATGAACATCCTCTGTAGTTATATTCCTCTAGGAAATAACTCAGCTATAATAGAAGAAATACTACAATGGGCCACAACGAACCTACCCCAAGAAACCATCCTGATATCAACATCCTCTGCAGTTATATTCCTTCAGGAAATAATTCACCTATAATAGAAGAGATACTACAATGGGCCACAATCAACCTTCCCCAAGAAACCATCCTGATATCAACATCCTCTGCAGTTATATTCCTCCAGGAAATAATTCACCTATAATAGAAGAGATACTACAATGGGCCACAATCAACCTTCCCCAAGAAACCATCCTGCTATCAACATCCTCTGTAGTTATACTCCTCCAAGAAATAATCCCCCTATAATAGAAGAGATACTACAATGGGCCACAATGAACCTACCCCAAGAAACCATCCTGATATCAACATCCTCTGCAGTTATATTCCTCCAGGAAATAATTCCCCTATAATAGAAGAGATACTACAATGGGCCACAATGAACCTATCCCAAGAAACCATCCTGATATCAACATCCTCTGCAGTTATATTCCTCCAGGAAATAATTCCCCTATAATAGAAGAGATACTACAATGGGCCGCAATTAACCTACCCCAAGAAACCATCCTGATATCAACATCCTCTGTAGTTATATTCATCCAGGAACTAACTCACCTGTAATAGAAGAGATACTACAATGGGCCGCAATGAACCTACCCCAAGAAACTATCCTGATATCAACATCCTCTGCAGTTATATTCCTCCAGGAAATAACTCAGCTATAATAGAAAAAATACTACAATGGGCCACAACGAACCTACCCCAAGAAACCATCCTGATATCAACATCCTCTGCAGTTATATTCCTCCAGGAAATAATTCACCTATAATAGAAGAGATACTACAATGGGCCACAATCAACCTTCCCCAAGAAACCATCCTGCTATCAACATCCTCTGTAGTTATATTCCTCCAAGAAATAATTCCCCTATAATAGAACAGATACTACAATGGGCCACAATGAACCTACCCCAAGAAACCATCCTGATATCAACATCCTCTGCAGTTATATTCCTCCAGGAAATAATTCCCCTATAATAGAAGAGATACTACAATGGGCCGCAATGAACCTACCCCAAGAAACCATCCTGCTAGGTGACCTAAACTTAGACTGGCTAGCCTGCAACTCCAACAACCCCTCAAACCATATTAACTTAACTTATTTGGATTCTCACAACTAATCCAAGAACCCACCATAGTAGACAAAAAAATCCAATATAACCTCCATTCTAGATTGGACACTAGTTAATATCCCCAAAGAAAATCATCATGTGGGTTGCTTACCTGATACATTGAGTACCACTGCCCCACATTCCTCCTTCTTAAACAAGCAAAAATACCCAAACCCATGCTATTCAAGGAGACTAGGGACGAGCACAAAGTCAATCCACAAACTCTTAACAGTATGCTCCAGCAACAGGACTGGAATCCAATAAAACCTACCTTTAAACCAGGCAGTTGATTTTTTAATACTACTTTTATGAATGCACTAAATATACTAGCTCCCATCAGGAAACTCAGGACTAAAGTTAACTATGCCCCATGGCTAAATAGGACAACAAAAGCCTTAATAAAAGCCAGAGACAATGCCTGGAAAACCTGGAAAACGAATAACATTATCCAAGAGACAGAAATATCAAGAACTACGAAATAAGGCCAAAACCCAAACAAAAGTAGATAAAAAGAACTACTTCTCAGACATCCAAAACAAGCACTCTAGAAACCTCGAAAAGTTCTGGCAGGCCATCAATACCCTTCTAAAACTAGGCAAAGTCACCACCCCATCTCCCAATGATTCTGATGACAGCATAGCTTCAGAATTCAACCATCACTTCACAGAATCTATCCTCGCACTATCTATCCAACTATCCAACAAGAATATTAAAACCACCCCAACTGTAGAACAAACTAACATACCCACCTTCACACACTCACCTGTGCCAACCTCTTCAGTTAAAAAGCTACTCTCTAAACTAAAACCACCACACTCGCAGCAGATGGTTTACCCACACATTTTCTAAAATTAGCTGCAGAATCACTAGTCTACCCTTGTCTCAATTCTTATAAACCGCTGTATACAAGAAACCTATGTACCCTATTCTATGGAAAGTGTCATATATAATTCCCCTTCACAAAGGCGGAAACTCCTGTGAACTATCAAACTACTGGCCAATTGCTATCTTGTCACCCCTTTCCAATCTTCTGGAGAAATGTATTCACACTCAGGTATCGCACGTCTTATCCTCACAAAACCTCTTCTCCCCCACACAGCATGGTTTCCGCCCAAACCATAGCACAAGCAATGCTCTAGTCTCCTTTACCAATCAGATTAACCATCTAAGAAACAACAACAAAATTCATCTCAACCATATTCCTAAATCTATCAAAAGCATTTGATATAGTCTCCCACAACCTACTCTTAGACACACTGTCAACCTCATCCTTCGTCCCCTCTACTACTTCATGGTTTAGAAGCTATCTCTCTGACAGAAAACAATCAGTTAAATGGCAAAGTACACTATCTCCTCTATTACCAACTACTACAGGCGTCCCACAAGGATCAATACTGGGTCCTCTACTATTCACCATTTTCACTAAAACTACATACTTCCACCCTGCATGCATCACTTATACAGTACGCAGACGACTCCACCCTAATCTGCACAGCCCCACCCATAACCACTCTTCAAAACCTCACCCAAGAATCCTTCTGCTCCGTGGAACAATGGATTACTGATATCCAACTCATTCTAAACCCCAGCAAGACCATATTACTCCTTTTTACCACCAATAAATCCAAACCCACAGCTCCTACCGTCACTATCACCTCCAAAAACGGAACCACAACCTCCTCCTCCACTCACACTAAGTTGCTCGGGGTTGAAACAGATAATCTAAACTTTAATGTCCATGCCTCACAAACCATCACAAAGGTACATAAGAAACTAGGAACCCTATACAAACACAAACAGTTCCTATTGGACTAAGCTAGAATCTCCTTAGCCCAAACTCACCTCTTGTCTACCCTAATTTATGAATCACCAATCCTAATTCATATCAAGAAAAGAGACCTAAATAAACTAGAGTCATGTTACAATACAATTGCAAAATTTGCTAACAACTCCAATTTTAGAAGTAATCACTGTCTTGCCCTGAAGTAACTACAGTGGTTAGAACTCCCTCAGCTAATTAGCTATCACCAATTTGTCCTCACCTTCAGCATAATAAGGAACGCTCTAAAAACCCCAGCCCTAAACCAACTTCTAAACCAATATTCTGCAAATCGCCCTCTATGCTCATCCAACAAAACCCTGCTCTGCATAACCAAAGCCAATAACACTGCAGGGAAAAGTCAATTCTCACACACCATTGCTAGGAAATGGAATAACCTCCCCCAAAGTATCTCCTCTGCACCATCCATCTCACTTTTCAAGAAATCACTAAAGTCACATCTCTTGCAATCATGGCTCTGTCCCTGTATCACAAAATATTTTCTTCTCTCTTCCTAACTTGCCCCACCTCATCTCCTCTGCTTACCTCAGCTATTCTGTACTCCCTATCCTATCAGGAACTACTATCCTACAAACTATTTCTCACACTATGACGTATCTCCCACATAGCATTATTTTCCAGATTTCATTCCTTCATTTTTGTGCTTTGTACTACCAATAGGGAATTTGCTATCTATATACCAAGCTTGCTCAAATCAAACTAAGGTATGTAAAATCTCCTAGACTGTATATATGCCACTGTATAGAAATTTTCTGTCATCATGGATTGCATTGTCATATAAAGGCATGGAGCTCGGATTGTATCTATGCCTCTGTACAGAAATTTTTTTGTCATTTGTTGCATTTGTACCATTATGTAATAGATGTAGTCTCCCCGGGCCTACGCTGTAAATGGACCTTGTTCCAGTCGGACTTTCCTGGTGAACAAATTTAAAATAAAATAAATAAATAAAATGTATTAGTAACATATTGGTTTTATTTTCATTAAATGATAGTCCAGAAATCTTCTTAAACTGTTTTACTGTTTTTCATAGTTCTTTTAGTGTGTAATTATTTTCTTTTAAAGTCAATAAAATGTAGTCTACAAATAGTTAAATCTTTAACTCAAGGTCAGTATCTAGTTGAATTCCTTGAATGTTTGGGTTTGCACGTATGAAATTTTCTAACCGTCCTATTACTAATGCGAATAGCAAAGAAGAAAGTGGAAAAGCTTTGCACCTTTTGTAATGGTAATAGGCTCCGACAAACAGGATCATATTTTTATGTACGCCGACGATTTATCATAAAAAGACCTTGCTTTTGAGGTAAAATTTTTTGAAAATCCATACCCACCAGTGCAAGCCAAAAGTAATGCCAATTCACAGAATCGAATGCACTGTTAATATCTAAGCAAATGACATTTATCCAGATCAAGCTTCTAAGCAGTCTGGATGCGTGGAAGGTGCCTTGAAGTATTAGAAGCTGGATGGTTGTTATATCCTTGGCAGGATATAACCCACATAACTAAGGCTACTGCAGCAGTGATCAATATGATGAGCATAACATGTTTTAAAGGTAATTTTTTTTTCCTTTCTCGAACAGTTAGTGATCAGCAAGTCATATTCTATCACAACCATGTACTGAAAAATCTAACTTATCGAAAGACACATACTAAGAAGATAAGTTCTCTTTGGGGAAAAATACACAAAATATGTACACGCTTCCATAGTTTTACACAGAGAGAATTTATATAACATACAGCTCATGCTAATAATCCAGCTGGAAGTTCAGTTAATAAAATATACATGAATTTCTTCTACTGATACACCCAATGTGTAATAAGACTTAACCTTTCCTTTTAAAACAAATATTCATGACCAGTCCCTTCATGTTAAAATACTACTGCCAGCCTCTCTTCACAATTTCATTGCTATGGGGGTTTTCTTTAGCTACTTAAGAGGGAGAAGAATTATGAGGAAATTCTTTTCACAAAACAGTACCAATTATATTTTATTTCCATCATAACAGACAAGACCAACTTACCTCTGCATTCATACATTTTGGAAAAAGTGTTAGGGAGAATAAACATGGTCACTTCCATTATTATCGTGTACTTGTTGTTAGTGTGGAATTATGAGGCAATGCCTACTCAAATCTTTGCAGGGGGTGGAGTTTGTGTATGAAGGGGTGCTCACACACTATTCAGTCACCACTGAAGAGTGGAAACCTAATGGAATGTATTTGTAAGGGAGGCATGTTTTTTTGAAGGATCATCTCACCCATGGTTCATCACTATTCCTACTCAAACACATCCCTTGCACATTGGTGTGTCAGGAACATTGGTTCAGCTGCTGTTGCACTGTAATGTGATGATCTTCTTTCCACTTCCCACAAAGATGAAAGTTGATGTCCACCAGCTATAGCCCGAGTAGTTAAGCTCTTGCTACAGTCCCTGTGACAGTTGGTTGATTAAGTAAGAGATTCAGAGACAGAGGACATGTGTATTCAAGCAAACCAAAAAAAGGGCATACATAAACAAGTAAATAAAGCAGTTCTAATATTGGAGCATGATATGTGTACTTCTACTTGCTGGTCAAACAAAAAATGGCACTTTATAGCCAGGAACATACATCTCAACTGTCCAGATTTTTCACAAATGTCCAGATTTTTGCCTCATATTCTTAGTGTACATCTCATAAAACTTGTGGTTTAAAAGACAGCAAGGGTCAAATGGAATAAGCGCATTCTACCAATAGAACAAGGTGAACTAGGATTACCAAATCTGAGGGGGTATTTTAGAGCAACACAGTTAAGGCTCTTATACATAGCACAAGCAGAAAACTATAATTCAAAGTGGAAAGGAAAGATGCTGAGACAGGAAGGAAGCTCAAGAAATAAGGAGAGATTGGGAATTTGGATGCAGACTCTTAAGAATAACCAAAATCATACAGAGTATTATATTCATAAAATACCAAGGAGTATTCCAAGAACCAAACCAGCACGAGAATGGAGAAAAGAGATTTTGCAGACAGAGTAGACTGTGGTCAGGCATACAGATAATAGGCAAGAGGGGAATGGAATTTATTGGAGAAAACTGGCAAAGGAACCAAGGTATTGGGAGCAAATAACTAGAAAGGGAAAGGTAATAGAATGGGAAAGTACAGTTGTGTACCTACCACAAATGTAGATGTTCATCGTGTTTCACTGTTGCAGTCATTACAATTGGGTTATCCTGCTGGCAGGCTACCTGCAGTCGGCCTGAATTCCAAAGTCTAGGTCCGGCATCGGTTGCTGTCACCTCCTCCCTGACGTCAGTGCGCCAGGGGTATAAAAGATGCAGCTGACGCCATTTTATTCTGTCTTTCTTGCCGCGCGGTGCCCAAAGCAAAAGCAGTTCGCAAGTGCCAGTCGGCTGACTCCTGAGATTTTCAAATTCGAATTTCAGATCCGAAGTCTTCATTAAAAAGCTAAGAACCCCCAAATGGGTAGGCTAAAAATATGTCTATAAAGCATGCATGCACCAAGTAACAAGTTTCCTTCATCTACAAGCAAATACACCACATAGGTTGTATAGAATAGAGTAGTACAGATATGGTCCAACAAAGATAAGAGGGATGGAGGGAGGGTAACCTGGACTGCAACAGTGAATACACTCGAACATCTACATTTATGATAAGTATACAACTGTACTACGTTCATCGTGTTTCACTGTTGCAGTCATTACAATTGGGTTGAATCACAAAGCTAAGGTTGGGAGGCTGGAACTAAATATAATTAGGTGCGGCTATGAGGCCCTGCAGGACTGCAGTGGCAAAGCCGCTCTGGATTTGGAGTAGTGGTAAGTGGTAGTGCTTTGTAAAAGTGTGCACTGAACTCCAGGTTGCAGCCTCTAAAATGATTTTTTGTCATCTCTAATCTGTTCTTGTACATGTATGCATGACTATAAATATGAAAATGAACAGAGATGGAATGGTGTGCAGTTTGATGCTGGCTCCTGTGCAATCTGCTTGCTGTTATGAACTCCAGTTCCACATGAATAGCAACTGATGGAAATTAGATACAGAACATGGATGAATGGAGGAATATTTACACATATATGAACACAAGGGTTTGCTTTGATATGTCAAGTCTTAGCAATGTGTACATACACAAGGGTCTGCTTTGATATGTCAAGTCTTATCAATGTTTAGTATTTTGACATCCCTGCCATGGAACCTAAATGAACCATTACATAAGAGGAAAAAACAGGTTAACAGAGTTTCTACAAGAAAATTGTGCCCTTTGTGCCAACTAAGGTGGATGCGCTAAATCCACATCGAAATCTCTAGTCTGAGCTTACAAAAACTCAAAAATAAATTCAGCACAGTTACATCTGCTTATCCAAGCTGTTATGTTTAACCTCAGAGGGACTATACTGAAACACAGAGGGAGCCGAAACAAAACCTCCATACTGGGGGCGGACGTCACCCTGATAAACAATTATGCATAAGATTTTCCCTCTCTCTCTCTATAGATATATATATATATATATATATATATATATAGATATATATATATATATATATATATATATATATATATATATACACACACACACACATACATATATGTATATATTCCCCTCATCCCAAACAAACACCCCAACTAACTCCTCATTGCACATCTCAATATCCAAAGTGTAAATAACAAAGTTCCCCATCTTCATGCTCTCCTGGATATACACTCCTTTGATATTCTTTGTTTAACAGAGACTTGGCTTAAACCTAAAACACTTAAGGAAATTATCCCACCAGGTTATAACATAATTAGACTCGACCGTATAAAAAGTAAAGAAGGGGGGTAGCACTTCTTTTTAAAGATGGACTACAAGTCACCTCTATACCCTGCAACCCACCAAAAGAAAACCATGCTGAAGTCCTTATATCCAAACTACAGCTCAACTCTAGTAAATCCTTATATATCTTTTGTATCTACCTACCTCCCGGAAACAATATCAGCATTTTAGAGGATATTCTGAGCTGGATCTCGACATCCTTCCCACAAGAAACAATTATCCTAGGAGACTTTAACATACATTGGAAAAACATAAATACTGAACATCCTACCTCTCACATTAACCTTCAAGGCTTCCCTCAGACGATTACCTCCCCAACAAGAATAAACAAACCAAACAAAAAAGAGAGCACTCTGGATTGGATCCTTATAAATAACTACCACCAAAATTATACAGTTGGTATCCTCCCTGATGATGTAAGTGACCATTCCTTGACTTATATAATCAGGCAAAAGTTTAACACCTCTCACCTAACCTCATATAAGAATATACGGTCCAACAAGCAATTTAACTAACACCTTTTCCAGAGTGAACTCAGCGCCTGTGATTGGTCTCAATTAAAACCCTCCCACTTGAGCAGGCTGTCAAATATTTCAACTCTAAGTTCTTAGAAATCCTAGACCACCATGCTCCTAAACGTACTATCAGAACTAGGTCCAAACCAGCCCCCTGGCTTACAAATGAAACCAAGAAAAAAATCCTCCTCAGAAATAAGGCCTGGTCTAAGTGGCGAAGTACCAAAAGTACATCAGATCAACAAAGCTTTAGACATATGAGGAACATGACAAAAAAAAGATATTCTCTCAGACAAAAAAAACTTCTACTGTAAAATGCAGCAAACAAACCAAAACAACCTTCAACAATTCTGGGCTAGTATCAATAAACTCCTCTATCCAGGTCACTCCAGAACTCCAACCCCAACAGGTGTAACACATGAGACTCCTATCCAAACTGCCAATGCTTTCAATTCCTTCTTCACAGAGGCTATCCAATCTCTAGCCAGTCAACTAGCTCCTGATACAGCCAGTCTTCTTAACTCTTCTCCAAGCTCTCTTCCTACCTTCCAATTTCTTCCCACCTCTACAAATTACATCTATAAACTCATTCTAAAACTGAAACCTTGTACTCCTTCTGCTGACCAGATCCCAGCCGAACACCTGCAAAAAGCAGCTAAAGAAGTAGCTTACCCGATTATCCATCCTGATTAACAGAACTACTAACGAAGGAATCATCCCTGACATATGGAAAATCTCACACATTATCCCCTACACAAGGATGGTAACTCAAATGAATACTATCGACCTATAGCCCTACTATCCCCCTTAGCAAAAATAATGGAAAAATGTATTCACCTTCAGCTTCTAAACCATTTAATTCAACATAACATACTTGCTGAAAGCCAACATGGCTTTAGGCCATTCCACAGTACTACTACGGCCCTCTTATCTTTCACTGACACCATAAACAAAAACCGCAATAACAATGTTCTCTCTTCCTCTCTATTTATTGATCTCTCAAAAGCATTTGATATGGTAAACCACTCTCTACTTATAAATATTCTGAAATCACTCTCTCTTGATACTTTGGCTGTACAATGGTTTTCTTCTTATCTCAGCAATAGGCAACAAGCTGTGCTCTGGGAGAATAAACTAGCATCCCACCTTCCAGTCTCACTCGGTGTCCCTCAAGGCTCCATCCTAGGCCCTCTCTTATTCTCAATATTTATCAATGATCTCTACCTAGCTATTCCTCAGGCAACATGCATACAATATGCAGATGATTCAACTTTAATCTGTGCAGCTGAATCTTCATCAGAATTACAATCCCTAATTCAGAAAATATTTAACATAGTTGGTTCATAAAACGTTGCCTTCTCTTGAATCCCAAACAAACGCTCCTTCTCTTCACACCTACCCGTAAATCCATGCCCTTAGATTTCTCTGTCATTTCTA
>NC_056745.1:806694056-806770069 GCF_019279795.1 Protopterus annectens
ATGTTTTCCTCAAACAACAGAAAATTCTTTGCATACAGCTATACCTTTTCACAGGCTCTGTCTGCACAAGTGCAGCATCCGTCATTACTTTCATCCATACTTCCATTTCTTTAGCTGTGTCCGTGCAGAAGTAATACGTCCGCATGTTTGGATGGGTTGCCTGATTGAAAGCAACAAGATCAGAAGTGCAACAAATTTTATTTCTGAAAAAAAAAAGATCATCCTAATTAGCAGACTTTCTACAACATGGAAAGCAATTCTACTTAAGTAAACAAACTTTTTTTTAAAATCCATATCACCTTTTTTCCCCAGTACAGATGTCCAAATACTACATACATGGGCAACAGGAAATTTGTTTTATAGTCATTCTTGGATAGCTAAATTTATATCAAACACAACAAGACATGCTACATATCATTTCTATCTTAGGAGTCTGGAAAAAAACATTATACAAGGAAATGTGGCTTTTAAATGTCATAATCATAGCGGAAGTGCAACTTTTGCAAGACTACATACTGAATTTAGAAGTCACTTAATGTAGTGTGATCAAAGTCTAAAGCATAAATTCAAAATGAAAACTTTAAATGTTCCACGTACCTTTCATTTATATAACTGTCTCTCCATTCAAAATCAATTTCCACAAAGCGAATCAGGACTCATGAGTGCAGAAGAATAAAATGATGATTTACAACACAAAGAGAAATGAGGCATAAATTATATCAAAAATCGAACAAAGGAAAAAACATATGTATGCATTTTTAAATAAAATTTACAAAGATCCACTAAGAAACTGTCAAAGCAACTTTTCATCTGCAACTATCAAATTAGTTTTAGACAACAAGATCCTAAAATCTTTAGAAAAACAGAGCACTGGATCCAAGCATAGACAGTACTAAACTGCCTTCGCATGCTGATCAATGTATGTTTTGGATATAATGCCTGACATAATATTCCGTGAACTAATATTTACAACATAATCTAGTAATGTAAACAATTAACTGCAGAAGAATAAGCAAGGAATTTAATGACCCAAAGAAACATATTACTGCACTCCCATTTCATCATCCTGTATGTTGTTACCATCATGCAAATCTGAGAGTTGCAAATAAGATCATCACTCAGTTGTTGTTGTGTCTTTCGGCTTTTCCCGGTTAGGGGTCGCCACAGCGGTCCGCTAATGATTGGCAGTAGATTTTTATGTGCCAAGCTGCCGGCTCTCATGCACAACCTTCAACGAAGGTACGCCCATTCACGCATGTCTCCACACAGAAGACGCTCTAGCTGAGAATCGAACAGAACGTCTTACTGTGAGGTGACAACGCTACCGCAGCACCACCACCGCAGTAGCACCACTCAGTAATATATAGATTAGAATATTTAGACAATAAAACATTACAGTAATCAGGACTCTACTAACAAAAAAGTTTAGAAGTAGAATTATGACTTGAAAGAACATGAATTTCACAAGAACTCAAGTCTCAGGAATCCTTAATGAAATAATTGCTCAGAGTATGTTGTAACAAAAATGATTTAGCCTCTGTTGAATTCAAATTTTTTTTGTCTTACATAAGTGGTGTGCACACTAATCTGACCTTCTTTTGTTTTCTTACATTTCTTTTAGCCCCCCCCCCTTCAATTTATCCATTTTCTCGCTTTTTTTTTTTTGCAGTGCTACACAAAAAGTGATCCATTCCCTTGACAAAGCTACCATTTTATCCTTCTCCATTCCAAATCTCACCACAAGTGCAAAGTTGAGAAAAAAATAAAGGTATTAGGGCATTGACCTGGTGCAAAGAATAGTAGCTGATTTGATTTTTTTTTTCTCTCTTGGGATGCTGCTATAACCACCTCTTAGTTTAACCTGCTCTGTTCGTCCTCACTACGCTCGGACTCACTTCACTCCCCTATCATACCTCAATTCCCACCCAACTCTACTATCCCTCAAATTTAAACTTGGCCACCAACACACCCACTCTACACCACACCCAACCTGGCTATACAAACCAACAGGAAACAAACATATCACTCACTAGTATTCAAATTCCATCTCGCACACTCCCACCTTTGGGTCTATATTAGAACACCAAACATTCAAAATGTCGAGTGTTCTAATATCGAACCCTATCAATCGAAAATTCAAAACATCGAACATTCAGAACAGCAAATTTTTTCCTAGGGAAAAAATATGCTGTTCCAAAACACATACACACAACATAAGCACACCAAACAAACAGCAATCCACACACATACACCTAAACTCTTACACCTAACCCTACACTAAACTATACATACGCCACTAACTATCCAATTACCTTAACCCAAACCGTAACCCTAAGGTCCGTCACTATCACACAGTCACCTCACCCGTGCCGTAACCCTAACTCACCTACCCCGCCTTAACCCTCACATCCACACAATCGCACACTTACCTGACCCGCGCCCTAACCCTAACTCACCTAACCCACCCTAACCCTCACGTCCACACAATCGAGCACTTACCTGAACTCGACCCTTAACTTTCCACTAGAGCGCTGAAAATACCGAATCAACAGAAATGGGCAACCAAATTCTTTCCCTAGTAAAAAATGTGGTTTTCTGTTTCTTCAATATTTTCAGCGTTCGCTGAAAATGGGTCGATATTAGAACGCTCGACATTTTGAATGTTCGGTATTCTAATATACATCCTCTCACCTTTTACCCCTATAACCCTCACAACTCATCTTAAATAAAACCACAACAGTTCCTTCTAAAAACAACATTAAAATTATCACAATGCTAACTAAACTAACAATACTCCTGGCCATACGTATTACTACCTATCTGTGCACATCATTCTATCACTTCCAAAAAACATCCATTTAGTCCCCCATCAGCCCAATCTATATGAAGGACAACAACAAATTGTACAATATTTCCATATCTCCAAGTTAAAAATAAATCAAAGCCAGTGTCAAAAATAACACCAAACTACTCATCACAGACACCGATATATTTACAATTACAAACAACATCGAATTAAGTGGTGACATGCACCCCAACCCAGGCCCCCATCCCAATCTTCCCAATCAAAATCACCATCCCAACAAATGCAAACCCCTACAATCTCCATCATAGCAAATCTGATTTGCTACTGCTAAATACGAACCTTAAAAGCCTACACAACAAAATCCATGAGCCTGTCCCACTACTCTCCAAACATAACAATCCTGACAGAAACCTGGTTAAAACCCCACATTCAAGATAGAGAAATCTTCACCCCCCAGCTATAACATTCACAGACAAGACAGAGCCCATAAACACGTGGTGGTACAGCAATACTACATAAGGATAATCTTAAAATTGACAGACTCGTTATCAACCCCACCAACCTAACTAACGTAGAAATACTCATCTCCTGACGACATACACACCCAAATAAGCACATTAACATAGTAGCAGTCTACACACCTCCAGGCAACAAACCAACCATAACTGAGGACTTCCTCCACTGGTGGTCATACACCCTCAGCCAAGAAACTATAATAATGGGGAACATCAATATAGACAAGACTACATGCTCCTCCCACAGTCAAATTTCATAAAACTTCATGGTTTTAGTCAGCTTATAAAAACTCTCACAAGACAGGACAAACATACCAATCAATCAATCCTAGACTGGACCCTTGCAAATTTAAACCCACTCTATTACCAATCAGGCTGCCTTCCTGACACCCTAAGCAATCACCTTCCAACATACATACTAAAGCACCACATGGTACTACCTAAAACCACCTTCTATAAACATGTTTGCAATAAAAAGAACTTTTCCCTTGACACCTTCAAAACCCTCTTACATCTATATGACTGGAGTCCACTAAAACACGTCAACCTTGACTTAGCAGTTCAATACTTCAACAAAAAATTCCTCTCTACCCTAAACAAACTAGCACCCCTCAGAAAGATGCACATAAAATCCAAACCCATATAGTGGCTCATTACTGAAACCAGAACAATTCTAAAAGAGAGAGAGAGAGAGAGAGAGAGCATGTAACCTATATCAGAAAGCAAAAAAACACCAAAAGAATCCTCGAAAACTCTGGGGAGTCATAAACCAACTTCCTAGACCAAGCCAATCCAATCCACCACTCCAGCTCCATCCATAACAAACCAAACAGACGGCATAGCCTCTCAATTTAATACACACTTCAACTCTGTTTGATTCCTAATTAAAAATAACACCAGGACCCCACTCACTATCCCTACTAATCTTGAAAATAACTAACTGCTTCACTATAAATCCAATTCAAAACTCAATGATAAAAAAATACCATTCGAGACTTCATTCCTCGCAGCTGTCCAACTCGCTACTGAATTTCTTAAAATTACTGCAGACATCTCCTACTCCATATCAACCTTAATCAACAGAATTACAACAGAAAAGTATATCCTTAAACTCTGGAAAATCTCCTTCATGACCACCTTTCAAAAAAGAGAGACCTCCACCGAACTCACTAATTACAGACCAATCGCTATTCTCTCTCCCATAGAAAAACTACTCGAAAAATGCATACACTCTCAACTGCTACACCACTTCCTGAAAAACAGCCTCTTATCCTCATCACAACATGGCTTTAGACCAAAACACACTACAACAACTGCAGTAGTTAGTTTCACAAACACATTAAACCACCACAGAAACAACCACCTACTTGCCTTTTCCATCTTTCTAGAAGTGTCCAAGGCCTTCGATACAATTTCCCAACAAGAGCTTATTAAAGAACTAGCTTCCTTAAATCTTTCCCTTTTTATCCTATCCTGGTTTGCCAGTTGCCTATCTGACCAACAGCAGGCAGTCAGATGGCAAACTGACATTTTCTCTCCCCTACCAGTCTCATGGGTGTATCTCAAGGGTCAATTCTTGGTCCACTCCTTTTTTCCACTTTTACGAATAAACTCTGCACAGCTACTAAACATGCAACCACAATACAATATGCAGATGATTCTTCCCTTATATGTACTTCCCTCACTCTCTCTGAACTTTTACAAAAAACATAACAAGCCTTCCTAGACATAGGAAAATAACTTTCCCACTGTCAACTCATTTTCAATCTCAACAAAGAAAAACGTATGCTCTTCACTTGTAACAAAAAACTGGTAACAATCCCCCCTTTACAATCTGCTCATCAAACAACACAATAATTTAGTCAGTTAAGGACACCAAATTCCTTGGTGTTACAAAAGATAGTGACCTTAAATTTGACAAGAACCTGGCACTAAATCAAAAAGTTTCACATCAAGTTAGGCTCACTGTACGAGATCAAACCCTTCTTAACCAATGCCACCAGACAGTCCATCTCCAGAACTCATCTTCCCTCAACACTGTTATATGCACCACCAGTATTTACCAGCCTAAGAAAAGCAGACCTAAATAAGCTGGATATATGCTATAACAAAATAGCCAGATTAGTCACTAACCAACTTTCCAGATCACATCACTGTTCAGCATTACTCCTCCTAAAATGGCAGGAACTCCCTAATCTCCTCACCTACAACCAAACAGCCCTAGCACACCCCATCCTACACTACCCCAACTACTGTCCAGCCTTCAGTAAACTTATTAAACCCCATACCAACTGTCACATAAGATCCTCCCAAAAACCTCTACTAAATGTAACCAAACCCAACAACAGCCACTGTGATGCCTTATACTCCACCCAAATAGCAAAGTCCTAGAATACAGTGCTACAAAAAATACTCAACACATGCCCAACCCATCAAAATAATGCTAAAAGAACACCT
Organism: Protopterus annectens; assembly: GCF_019279795.1. Taxonomy (NCBI): domain Eukaryota; kingdom Metazoa; phylum Chordata; order Ceratodontiformes; family Protopteridae; genus Protopterus; species Protopterus annectens. Next base: position 806,699,835 of record NC_056745.1, read on the forward strand.
AAACAATAAATGGCTCTGCTCCTGTACCAAGCCAGTATAAAACCACAACTCTCTCTAGTTTTACTTCAACTATTTCCCCTCTACAACTACACTTCTACCATGTATCAACTCATAAACATCTCTGCTTTATAATACTAACTCTCTTATACCACCTCATTTCTCCTTAAATCATATCACCAACATTTCCTTTCACCTAACCATCATAACCCGAAATATACTTCCTATTTATCTGTCTACATCTCCATGTATTAAACTGTACACTAGAACTTACAATGCTTTTTCTTTCACTGTCCTAGCTGTCTAATAATATGTCAAAATTGTATAAAATATTTTTATCTCAAATTGTTTTTAAATAAATACTTTGTAGACGATACTTGTGGAGCTTTTCTCTCCAGGCCTCCACTGAAAATGGGCCAAAAAAAATGTTGGAAAGTCGGACCACCCCAGTAAACAAATGTAAAATAAATAAATTTTACAGTCATTTCTCAAAAGGATAAAATTCATTACAGAATACCTAGACCTTCACAGCTTGAGGGGTGGGGGTCTATTGGTCTGCACACCCCCATGCTGTCTATGTGGATACTGACATGGGATTAGTAGTGGCCTCTGCCCTGAATCCTTCCTAGTCTAAAATTAGCCCTGCTGAGAACAGTATAGAGGTGGTCACTGTAGCTTGTGTAAAGAGCTGGGGATGACGCCATTATTTCTTTAATTTTCCTCCCAAACCTCAGAAGTCACCATCTTGCATTGGGCTGGGGCAGTTTGGTCATTTCTTTAGCACAAATTTTAGAGGGGTGTATGGGGGGGTCACTAAGCTCAGATGCCTATACAGGTGTTTTATCTTTTGGAGGTAGGTATAACTGTGTTCTGCTTATACATGTCTGACAGCAAATATGCGCTTTTTTTTCAGTTTTCTCCAAGTGTGACACAAGGGGGTACACACAAGGTGGCTGCCTTTTGTGGGCTAAGGTGAGACTCGAGTTCTTGATTTCTTCATTACTGTAAAGACTACATTTTCACCCCCACCAAAAAACATATTTTTAATCTTAGCCTCACAACCAACAGCATACCCACAAGCTGGAAATCATCCTTCATCAGACCTGTTCCTAAAGATCCAAAACCCTTCAACAGCCACCACCGGCCCATCTTCATACTTGCTATCCTTGGCAAAATACTTGAAAAACTAATTTGTAACCACCTTACCTCATTATCTGGAAAAATACACATTTACTCTCCAAAAAACAACACAGGAACATATGAAGTTACTAGGTTATTGGCCCTGAGGCCCTTATAAGCCTAGCCAAGAGTTTAGCCTATGCATAGACAACGGCTTCTATGCAGGAAGTAGTATATTGTCTGTACTCTGATGGCATACCAAAACTGGATAAACAAAATCTTATTGATGTCATTTTCATTTATCTGACCTAGGCATTTGACAAAATGGACCTCAAACTAGCTCACATACTAGATATTGGCATTTGCACTGAAGCTGTACAGTGGTTCAAAGATTTCCTGTCATATCCTTTACTGTGAAGATTGGCTCCTCTCCATCAAAATACTGCCTACACTCATTTAGGTGCACCACAGGGATTAACATTTGCCCCACTAGTCTTTTCACATTTTCATTAATACATTTTTTGCTGCACTTCCTCAGTTATAACTATTCTTATATGTCAATGGTAAGGTTATCTACAGATCCAGCCCAGCACAACATCTAATGCAGACCCAACTACAAACTGACCTAGTGGAACTAAACTACTGGCTCACCTACAAAATGCTTCCCTTTAACCCCAATAAATAAAAACAAGGCTATGCTCTCTGGTAACGTAAGTCTACGTAAGTCTTTCGACTTTTCCCGGTTAGGGGTCGCCACAGCAGAACTCCGGTCCGCTAATGATTGGCAGTAGAGTTTTACGTGCTGGCTTGCTGGGCCTAACGCACAACCTTCAGCGAAGGAACACCCATTCATGCATGTCGACACACAGAAGATACTCTAACTGAGAATCAAGCGTGCAATGTCTAACTTTGAGGCAACAACGCTACCGCAGCACCACCACCACCGCAGAAGAAAATAATTTCCAAAGCTCCCAGCTCCTTCAAGCTTTTGTACCAGCATAACAACCTTATCGACACTATCACTTCATTTGGACACTCGGGCATCAGTCTTGTCCAGTCTCTAAACCTTCAGGAGCATATTGAAAAAGCTAAATCAAAAACAAACTACCTCCTTTTCTGGGCTCTGAAAATAACAATTCCCATCATCACCAGCTATGGCAAAGTACAGTTTTGTACCTACCATAAATGTAGATGTCCGATAGACATGCAACTGCAGTCATAACATGTGGGTTGTCCTGCCTCAGGCAGCCCTCGGTCGGCCGGATTCCAAAGTCTGGGTCCGACGTCGGCTGATGTCGCATTTCTCTCCGACATCATCAGCCGACACCATTTTCTTCAGTGTCTCTTGCCCCAGATGCCAGGTGCCCTCCAAGGAAGGCTGTAATGAAATTGGAAGACAAAAACAGGATTCCAAACAAATAAATGAGCAATAAAACAAATACACCATAACAGATATCCCCAGCTAAGAGAAACAGGGATAGGAGTGGACCCTAGGCATAGAGGGGTATGGAGGGAGGGAAAATCCGACTGCAGTTGCATGTCTATCGGACATCTACATTTATGGTAGGTACAAAACTGTACTATGTCCTTCAAGAATGCAACTGCAGTCATAACATGTGGGTAGAATACCATAGCTTAGCTGGGGGAGGAGGAATGCTCTAGGAAAAGGATGGTGTGGCAATCAAACCCTGCAGGACTGCCAAAGCAAAGCCTGCTCTGGATCTGGAGTATAGAGGCAGATTGTAGTGTTTGGAGAAAGTATGCACGGAGCTCCATGTAGCAGCTTCTAGAATGTCCTTGGTAGGCACCCCTCTTAAGAATGCTGTAGAGGTGGCTGTAGCTCTGGTGGAATGTGGTCTGACATTGGCTGGAACAGTCTTTCCATGAAAGGAATAACAGAATCTGATGCAATGTCCAATCCATTTAGAAATAGTCTGTTTTGAAATTGCTTTTCCTTGGACTGCAGGGCGTAAGCTAAAAAAGTTGTTCAGACTTCCTACTGGCCTTGGTTCTGTCCAGGTAGTATCGAAGTTGTCTGTGAATGTCCAAGGTATGCAACAGTCTTTCCCCCTTATTCTCAGGATTGGGGAAGAAAGCAGGCAGATGAATGGCTTGATTTAAAGAAACCCTAGATACCACCTTTGGCATAAAAGTAGGGTTGGTCCTTAATGAAACCCTGTCTCTGTGAAAAATAATAAAGGGTGGTATTGCCATTAGGGCCTGTAGCTCGAAACCCTTCTTGCTGAGGTAATTGCCAACAGGAAAGCTGTCTTCCATGAGAGAAATTGCAAGTCAACTGAAGCTGCTGGCTCAAATGGAGGTAGAGTCAGTTTTTCTAAGACAAAATTGAGGTCCCAGGCTGGCACTGGGGCCTTTCTTGGTGGCTTAATGTTCTTGATTCCCTGAGGAATTGCCTTAGTAAGGGGTGAGAAAAACAGGAGGATCAGTGTTGTATCTAGCTGAAATAGCAGATGCATGTATCTTTATGGAAGAATATGAGAAGCCGTTCTTTAACATATCTGCCAAATATTCCAAGATGAGTGGGATGTTCAACAATGATGCATCATGTCCCTTGCTGGTATTCCAATTGCTGAATCTTTTCCACTTTGCTAAGTAGACCTTTCTGGTGGATGGTCTTCGAGCCTCTGTTAATATCCGCTGAACTTCCTTGGAGAGAGATAAGCTGAAGTTATTTATGGGATCTCCCAGGCTGTTAGCTGCAGTGTCTAAAGATTTGGATGCAGTGTTTCAAAATTGTGTTGAGTCAGAAGTAGAGGCCACTGGGGAAGGGCCCACCTCCTGGTGTGACATATGCTCCGTAGTAGTGGGTACCAGTGTTGTCTTGGCCAGTCCGGAGCTATTATGATTCCCTTGGGTTTCTCTGCTTTGATCTTTAGTAATACTGAGGTCATCAGTGGCAGAGGTGGGAATGCATAGATTGCTAGGGAGTTCCAGTTGAATGAGAGGGCATCTATTTTCCAAGCTTTTGGATGGTATGTCCTTGTGCAAAATTTTGGTAGAAGATGGTTGAGGTGAGAGGCAAATAGGTCCACTTCTGGCTTGCCCCATGTCGAAGTGAGTTGTCTGAAGGCCTTCGGATGTAACCTCCACTCGTGTGGATCTGTGAAATTCCTGCTTAGGCTGTCCGCCAACACATTGTCTTTTCTTGGAACAAACTGGGATTGTAACTGGATGTTCAGGCTCAGTGATGTCTCCCAAAGCTGCATTGTCAGTCTGCAAAGGAGGTAAGGGTGGGTGCCCCCCTGCTTGTTTATGTACCACATCACAGTGGTGTTGTCTGTCTGTATCATTAAATGGCCTTGCTGGAGTTGGTGTTGAAAGGCCTCGATGGCATGCATTACTGCCAGCATTTCCTTTTGGTTTGGTTTATATGCAGATGTGTTTCCTTTGGAGACCATTGTCCTTGTATACACCTGCCTTCCATGTGCGCCCCCCCATCCCAGGTCTGAGGCGTCTGTAGTCATGGTCTGTGTTATCTGTGGTTTTTTGAATGACATACCTGTGTTTGCCTGGCTCACCGAGGCCCACCACAGGAATTCCTTTTGTAGGCTTGGAATGAGTGGTATGACTGTCTCCAAGTTGTTGCTGTGTTGAAACCAAATGCTTTTTAGGTACCATTGAAGCTTTCTCATGTGTAGTTTTGCTAATGGGACCAGGAGAATGCAGGATGCCATGTAACCCAGGGCCTGTAGGAATCTCCTTGCAGTCATCTGGGTGAGTTTTGCTAAACCTTTGAAGTAATGAGTTAACTTCTCTTGCTTGTCTTCTGTCAGGTAAGCCATCTGAGAGGCTGTGTCTAGTTTGGCTCCTAAGAAGATTATTTGCTGGGATGGCTGCAGTCTTGACTTTTGGAAGTTGACTGTGTATCCCAGAGCTTGAAGTAATCGTATGACATAATCCAGGTTTTTTGTCAACATCAATTTGTCGTCCGCTTGTATGAGGCAGTCGTCCAGGTACGGGTAAATTTGTAAACCCTGGAGCCTGCAATGAGCAATTACTGAAGCCAGGCATTTTGTAAATACTCTGGGCGCAGTAGATAAGCCAAAAGGCAATGCTGAGAATTGATAATGCTCTGGCCCTGCAAGAAATCTGAGGTATCTTCTGCAGCTGTGTCTGATAGGGACATGCAGGTATGCCTCCTTGAGGTCCAGAGTAATCAGCTACGACCCCTTGCCCAGCATGGGAAGGAGTTGCTGTAGAGTCAGCATTTTGAACTTTGGTACTATGAGAAAGGTGTTTAATGCGGACAAGTCCAGTATTGGTCTCCATTGAGATTCTTTTCTTGGAACAAGAAACAGTCTTGAGTATAACCCCTGGTCTTGTTCTTGTTGTGGAACTCTTTCTATTGCTTTCATCCGAGTCAGCAGAGTGATTTGCTTGATAGCCTCTGCCCTCTGATTTTGTGATAGGTTTGGCATGCCTTGTTTTCTTGAGAGAAAGTGAAACCTGTACCCTCGGTCTATAATGTCCAAAATCCATTTGTCCTTTGTCAGTCTGTGCCAGTTTTCTGCAAACAGAGATAATTTCCCGCCCAAGGGAGCTTCTAGTTGTTCCCTGGTAGGCGGTAGTAGAGGAAAGTCATTGAGATTGTGGTTGTGGGGCAGGTGAAACCCCTGCGTCACTTCTTTGGTTTCCTGGCTGCCATTGTCGTCCCCTGTAAGGGCCTCTGTATTGGCCTCTTCCTTGGCCACGTCTGTTCTTACCCCTTTGAAACTTTTCTGGATTAGGAAAGGACCAGTTTTTTGAAGGCCAATTCCTACTGAATCTGGGGGGTTGAACCTGGAGGAAATCTTTCACAGTCTGAACTGATTTTGCTTTTTCTTCTATGGTCTTTAACACATCCTTAGCATTTGCACCAAAAAGCTTGTTCTTTTCCAAAGGCACATCCAGAAGTTTTGCTTTTACATGATCTGGTAGAGGTTGATCTTTTAACCAAGCATGCCTACGAATGACTGCCCCATATCCACACTGCAGGAAGTGATTGCTTACTTGCTGAGTGTTATGTACAGCTTCCTGCAAAGTCTTCCTGTCTAAAGGATCAGAAGTGGCTAATGTTTTTTGTAAATCTTCTAACAGATAATCCTGATATTGTAACATATGAAAAAGGCAATTTAAAGCTCTCATAGATAAGGTAGTGGATGTGTAAACCTTTTTACCCCATCTCTCTAATGACCTAGCTTCCCTGTTGGAGGGCAAAGGATTTTTTGAGGTGGAGGCTGAAACTCCTTTAGGCCCCTGTGAAATAGTTTCCAAATCAGCAGTATGGGCCCTGAATAAATGGGAATGAGTTTCTGGGACCCTGTAATACCTGTCTGGCTTGGCTGGAGCAGGAGGAAGAGAGTCAGGGGTAGCACTAGAGTCAGAATACAAATCATCCAGAACATCAAGTACAGGAGGAATAGCTAAGGGCCTGTGCTGAGGCTTCTTAAGGAAAGTCCTAAGGCGTTTCCTAGAATCAGAATATTCCTGACCTTGCCACTTGAAATGTTCCCTCATGGTGTGCAGAACTTCCCCAACAGAAATATCCTCAGGAGGGGAGGCCGAGGGGATGGAATCTTCTGCATTCGAGTCCTCATAGGTCTGGAAGAGCTCTTCCTGGCTATCAGAGTGGACAGAGCCCTCAGAATCTTCATCTGAAGGAGTAGGGTCAGAGGGTTCAACCCGGGGCCTTTTATCAGGAGGAGGCTGGGATCCTCTCTCAGGATGGGCCTGTGAACCTCTAATCATGGAAATTAAATCAGCAGCCATGGACATAATTTGTGTCTCTGGAGTCGGCTGAGGTAAGGATTTAGAAGTAATATGCTTTGTTTTGCTGGCTGCCTTAGCCCTAGTGTAGGCCTTAATAGACATGGCCATAGGGGGCCTGGCAGCTCCACGTGCAGGAGTGACCTTGTCTACAGCAATGGTCTCGGGCATTTCCTCGGTTTCGGTATCCGGAGGAAAATCTATAACTGGCGTCGGAGTAATGTCTGGAATCGGAGTCGTCGGTAATGCGGTGTCTTTGGTTCGGAGTGGTGGCGACCGTCTCAGAGGGAACCGGAGCACTCACGCTAGGTTTTGGCGTGGAGTCGGTGGAAGACGCGGGCCGAGGATGTCGGTCCCGGTCTTTTCGCTTTTTGAGAGTTTGCGATGTCGGAAGATCCGACGGCATGATGTAAGCAAAATTATTGCCGAAAAAATCTTCAGCGAACTCCACCCGTCGCCTGAGTGCGCGCTTGTTGAAGCGAGCACAGGCTACACAGGCCGAGACGTCGTGGTCTGGGCCCAGGCAAGGGAGACAGTAAGAGTGGAAATCCTTATGAGGTATTTGTTTACCACAAGAAAGACAACTGTTAACTTTTTCAGTAATTTCTGACATCGGCTGAGGCAAGAAAAGGTCCCCAACGGGGTACTTAGCTTTTTTGATGACTTCGGTATCGTAGAATACAGGAGCTGACCGACCGGCACTTGCGAACTGCTTCTGCTTCGGGCACCGTGCGGCAAGAAAGACTGGAGAAAATGGCGTAGGCTGATGCTTATGTACTCCAGCCGCTCTGACGTCGGAGAGAAATGTGACATCAGCCGACGTCGGACCCAGACTTTGGAATCCAGCCGACCGAGGGCTGCCTGAGGCAGGACAACCCACATGTTATGACTGCAGTTGCATTCTTGAAGGACATCGTCTGCTCGAAATGCTTGAGTACAGCTCATCTTTGATTGCCACCTCCTCTAACAAAACACATCAACCCTACAGACTTTATCTAATAATATCTGCTACTTTCATCAACAATTCCCCTCACCTTGAGCACCCTTGCTATACTTTATCCAAGGCAAACTGGCAATCAGTACAAGCTAGATCCGAACTACTTTTGGGTTCCTAACTATTCAAATTACTCCACCAAGATGCTGCTTCTCCACCACCCCAACCTATAACCTCAGAAGCAAGGGTATGGTAGGCACTAATCTCCCAAACCCCTTCTCCTAAATAAACTACATAGGTTTGGCTCTAGTTTCTCTATACTTGCTTCGAAATTGTGATAATCCTTTCCTCACTATCTCACAAAACATTCTGTCTATGCTAAATTCAGGCCTCAACTCAAGGTGTCTGTCTGAGCAATACAAATGCCAGAACACATGGCATACCACTTAACAGTACTCTGCACTAGGTTAATTTCCTCTCACTTCACCCCATTTGCACAGCTATTCTAATTGGTTACCATTATGCTTCTGTTCCCTGAATGTGTATCTAGTTTCTCGTTTCTCTTTATTCACCGTGATTGTATAACCTTTACCTGTCTCAGTCCCTCTGTTGCCTTGGACCCTGGACTTTCTTACTGCTTATCTCTTGTTCTGTCTTCCAAACACCTTGTGCTACCCTATAAAATTTCAGAAGTCTAAACCTCCTACTCATGCTTTACTTGCCACTCATCTGATTCCACTTATAAAATGTACATCTCAACATGTAAAGTTTAAATAAATCACTACACAAAAGAAAATAATGAATCATGATATAATGTTTGTATATCTCTCTTTTCGTAACCAGCTTGTATTACCTTTACATTCCAGATGTAATTGTTAAATTTATGTGCTAATACTTTGACCTGGCTAAACCTGTAATTGGTCACGCTATGATGAAAGCTCTATCCCAGTAACAAAAATATAAATAAAATAAACAAAAATACATTTACAATATTTAGAGGAAAAATAGCATTTCTAAACTAACAGCAGGAGGTCCACAACATGGGATTTGAAGCTACATCTCAGCATTAAAAGGAGTGCCATCAGCAAGTAGAAGCCAACTAATGTACATAGACTGGTGTTCAAAGCACTGTCATCACTATTGTGACACTAAGCTCAAAGAAGCATGTTCTGTCCTGAAATATACCTGAAGGACAGAGCTACAAGCTAACAAGGAAGTGACTAGGATTCAGGCTGGGACACATCACCAAGTATGTGTGACTTGGAACTACATCTCACTGTTAAAGTGTATATGACTACAAATCAATGTGCCCTCTACATGTGCAAACAGTATGAATAATTCATTGAAGAAGTGGACAGACACCTTGTGGAAAAAACATACCAGGAATGGTCACAACTGTTAACCCAGAATTATAGTATACGGAAACCCAGATCTCTGCTTCATTCATGAGCACCAAAATGTGAATAGGGTGACTTTCTGTAATCAAAGGTGCTGCTCTTCACTGCAGAGTCCTCGTTTCCCATCAGCAGTGCACCCCATGGAGTACCTGCATGTTGCAGGGACTACTGTTTTCAGCTGCAGATCTCTCCTCCATGTGTCATTGCCTTATCTCATTAAGAACTCCCCCACAATACACACGTGATAATGTGACCCACAACCTCTCAGCCTGAAGCTGCTGAAGAGAATAGTGTCTCCACTATCTCTCTCTCTCTCTTTTTCCCCTGAACATTCAGGCCAATATTGAAAGTAATTTGGTCACCAACAGCTCCATAGTAAAGGCAAGTAATCCACACCCCTTTAAATTACTGGAGCACCCTTATACAATTTACCAAAATGACATGAAAAGCAGAGCAGCTGCGCACTCTAAAATGAAAGACTGTTATGTGCATCTAAGAATAAAGAAAGTGTGACAGCACGCCTTGCAAATTCTGCAAAAAGAAAGGCCATTCTGAAAAACATAAAGACATGAAACAAACTACATTTTCTTAGAAGGAATTGGTGGCTAATGAAAGAGACGTTTAGACAGATATGTAAAAAAGCTCCTTGTCCTCTCATCAAAAATTATGATTTCTCAGAACTGCAGAAAAAAATCTCTGCCCTCTAGGAATTCTCAAAAAAAAAAAAACTATAAAATACATTTTCAACTGACTGAAAAACGATTTAACTAGTCAGTAAATAGTTCAATAATAAAAGGGATCCAGATGCTTAATGCTGTCCCATGTATAGCAAAAAGGCCAGGAAATGCAAGACCTGAGTGAATATAAAAAAAATCTACAACAGTGATGGTTATGAACATATTACACTGCTTTTGCATGCAAAATACAAGCAAACATCTACTGCCAAATGTTATACAATACAATGTACCAAAAACATCAAAAGCAAACCAAGCTTTCTCCCATAAGCAAATCTGACTGCAAATCAGACCTAAGAATTGCCTGGAGTCTTTGAGAACAAAGCATGCCTCATGCTATACACAAAAAACTTGAAGTATGCACAGTACAGGACGTACCTCTCAAGCTCAGAGCATTGAAAAAAATCACAGTCTCAACCTTTAAAAATTATAGCCAAAGGCCAAAAAGAGAAATACTTTCTAAATGTTTGGAATAAAAGGTCTTTTGATACTAGACCCATATGTTATAGTGATAAGTACCAACAGGAACAATTGTAATGAGTGCTGTCAGTGGTGACAGAATACCTATGTGTATGCTTAAATGTAATATTTACTACTTGTAGACAAGGGCGCCTGCAGGCAGGTGCACCCCCCTGGATCACAGCCGGTTCCAGCATTAAACCCACTGGCTGTTCGGGAGATTCGTTTTCTTTTAATTAAAAAAAAAAATTTTTAAGGGTGTTCTTCTTTAAGAACACCCTTTGTGTCCAGTCGCACAGATGCAGAAGATGAAAACAGGTCGCAAATTGCATCTGTGTGACCAGTTGTTTACGTCTTCATCTTCTGCAAGCACATGGAATTTGAATTCCAGAAGAAATGTGGACTGCTGACAAATGGCCAAGTGAGAGGTGTGTGTGTGTTTGTTTGTGTGTGTGTGTGTGTGTGTGTGTGTGTGTGTGTGTGTGTGTGTGTGTGTGTGTGTGTGTGTGTGTGTGTGCACGCGTGCTGAACAGGCTGCTTAAGGGTTATCCTTGCCATACATTTTCATACCTCTAGTGGGGGGGGGGGGGTGTACAGATTTGTTCTGGGGGTTTCAAACATTCTAGCTAGTGCTCCTTTTTTACAGGGGCACAAAGCAGGGGTGTCTACTTTCTCCCTCTGTTTGTTCTAGGCATGGAGCCCTTGAATATTCTCCTCAGGAATTCTCTAGCCATATGAGACAATAAATGACAATCCCTTTCTGCTGTACATCTGCATAGATGATCTCATGCTATTACCCCCCCCCCCCCCCCCCGATCAGCAAGTGTTATCTGGGAGTGGATCCTCTCTCTTCTTGTAGGTACAATTAATCACACTTCAGGTGGTCACAATGAAAGCCTCATACAAAATTGGCTGGATCTTTGGCTGTCTAAGGAGAAAAAGACCAAACCTGCTGAAAAATGTTTCAGTTAACTAAACTCTTACACTTTCTAGCCTCATCAGTGGTCCATGTACCCAAGATGGTACTAAATAATTAACCCATGGCAGAGAGACCTCAGGAAAACCAAGGGTCAGGACTGAAAAACTCTTGAGTAGCAGCAGAGTTTAAAACAAACTACCCACAAAGCTCCATATCTTTTTTTTTCTTTACATTTGATGTTTATGCACATGTTTTCTGGTAACAGACTTAACTGAAAGTATATCAGTTTAAAAACAGGACACGCAAATCCTACTGTGGCTTGAGTTATCTAGATGCAGAATTACAGACTTGCTGAAGGGCTAGATCCTTTTTTTTATTTACTTTTTTTGCAAAACATTTACAGCAGGCTACCCCAAATCCATTAAGCCAAAACATTTGTCCTTTCAGTTTTATTTTGGGGCAAAAGTGAAATCAAGATCAAAATACTGAACAAGTAGGTGAATGTATTTCTGTTCTTTTGGACTGCAGTTTACTGACGAAACATGGCAGATCTGCTATACTTCTGGATGCCCAAGACTGTTTTTAAGACAAAGAAAATGACTCGTACATTTATGACACTATCCATTCACTACCTAAAGAATACTGGCATATGGTGTTAGACTAGAGTTTTTCATGACTTCTACAATGAGTAAGTGGGGTTAAACAGTTCCGAGTAAGTTGACAATATGACTTTGCCATTTCAAAAATGTTTTGGCAAAGAGTACAGAAATATGAAAAGGCTAACCTTCTTCCTAAAGGTAGAGTATTTATGTTGCCAGCTTTTACTCTAACACCTATGTCAGTAGTGCTCTGTTCACTCACATAATGCAAGACATACTGCTGTTGTATGACCTCTAAAAGTGCTCAAGAATGTACTTCTGCCAGTGAGACTCATGCTGGTGCTGTTTCTCTGACATCTTTGGTGACCTGCCTTACATTTACGCTCTGTACCTGTAAATAGCCTTACTTGAAAAAATGCTAGAATCTTGAGAGGGTATACTTGTTGACATTTGCAAAACTGCTTAGGTACCCTTACCCAATTCTACCCTCATCTCACAGGCAAGATTATGCTAGTGGCTGTTGCGTGACAGGGTGCCAGTATGTCTTACAAGAGGACTGTACTGAAATGCTACTTATGAATTAGCAGTCCATACACCAACAGAAGTTTATTTTGGCTATTGTATAACCTTAGGCCTGGTTATATCTACAGTAAGACATACATGTATATACCAAAAATCTTTTAGGAAAATAGGAAATTGTTTATTTTTTGTATTAACTGCGAAATTAAAGTCTATGTTTAGCACTGTTTAGCATATGCACTGTTGTTCACTAAAATGGTATCAAGCCTGCTTGTGGACGCTTTTCTCTTGTATGTTCCAAGATCTCTTCTCCCTCACTATCCAGTATTCTTTTAATAAAATTAAAATAAAAATATTAGTTTGCCCATGCACATGTTTTACGTGCTGTGGCAGCAAGCACCGCCATGTTAAAAAGAACTGCGGGAAAATCCTCTCTACAACCAAGAATATCTTACTGCAGTTATATACATGACTAGGAATATTCTTTTATAAAAATTATAATGCAACATTTTCACTAAAAGGAGAGAGAATATAAGGAAAACAGTTATGAAATATCTCAGTGTTTAAAAAAAAAAAAAAAGAGTCTATTAACTGAGAACAAAGCTTGCTACTTCTGACAGTTCATTTTTTTCTTGAATCAATTCCTGCTAGCTATGAAAAAAGTAAGAAGAATTGTGATGTTTGAGAAAATAAGTGCATTTTATAATGGCAACCCATCATGTTTATTTTACCTTAAATTGCTCTCATCCATATAAAGAACGTGTTCAAATGAGGAAGAATCATCATTTGTAACCTGTCTTGCCTTGTGTGTGTAAGAGGGAGGTGGTGGGTTCATACCTCTCAAATGTTCAGATTTTTGCCTCATATTTTTGGTTTGCTTCTCATAAAATTGTGTTTTTCTGGCAAATCATTGAGGATTGAAGTCAGAAAATAATGGTAGACATTTGAGATTTAGACTTCATGTCCTTCAGAAAATGCATACCAATGCAAACTTTGTTATTTTATCAACTTTCTAAGGAGGTAGTGGGGTGTACATGTGTGTCATACCTCTCAACTGAACAAATTTAGAATGTCCACATTTTTTAATTATATTTTTGGTCTGTTCCTCATAAAAAATATTTTTTTTCTTTTTTTTCTGACAAATCACTGGGATGAGCTAAGAATTTAAGTTACTACATAAATCTGAGTTTCAGACTTTATATCCTTAAGAAAATGCATTTTAACACAAAATCTTGTTATTCTAGCAAATTTCTAAATGTATAAGAGCAATATTTAAAATGCATACTAAATTGTAGGCTCCCCCCCCCCAATTATGACAGTCTTTGTTCAGATCTCTTATGCAAAGAGATTGAGAGGTGTGTGTAAGAGGGAGATAGTATACCCCTCAGATGATTAGGTTTTTGCAGAATGTCCAGATTTTTCCACACATTTTTGTCTGTGCCTCTTAAAAAGGATCAAAGTTGCAAAATAATGACAGACATTTGAGTTTTCATAGGTTCATAGGTTCATACTAGGCTATCTGCCCAAGGGCATTTATAAGCCTAGACCATAGTTATGTGGCTTTCGTCACCACTTTAGTTTGAAGAAAACTATGCCTATTATTTTGCTGTGCCTCTGTCAAGCAGTGACACTGAAGTAATCCCTGGGGTATATCTGCGATCTCCCATCCATTGGTCAAGATTCCTCTTGAACAAGGCCAGCGAGGTGCTCTGCCTCACATGTACCGGGATTTTGTTCCACAGCATAGGGAGTCTCTGGGTGATGAATCTGTCCCTCCAGCACGTTCTATTAATAACCGTGTCAAGGTTTAAGTCTCCCGCCCTTGTGGTTCTGAGGGATCTAGATTTTTTGAGGTGAAGCATATTCATCAAATCTGGGTTTGACATTGCCTTATATGTCAGGCACAGGTCACCTCTGAGCAAGCGGTATGCGACTGAATAGAGCTGGAGTTCTTTCAGTCGGGCAGCATAAGACATATTTTGAGACCCTTTATCCTTTTGGTGAGGAACTTTTGGGGCCTTTCCAGCTGCTGCAGGTGTCGGGTCAGATACATTCCGAATGGGGCATTGTACTCAATCATAGGTCTAATGAGTGATGAGTACAGGGGGACGATGACCTCCCTAGATCTTGATGTGAATCCCTTCATGATCAGGTGGGCAATGTAGAAGGTTTTCCTAACTACTTTGGCAACATGAGTGTCAAACGAAAGGTTACTGTCAACCTGGGTCCCCAGATCCCTGATGACTTCTTCTGTGCTCAGTGGATTGCCACCTATATGGTAGCTAGGGGTAACCTTGTTTTTCCCGAAGGGTATGACTATGCATTTCTTGGCGTTTAACTTTAGGCCATGGCTCTGGCACCAGTTTATCCATTTCTGTGAGGCCCTTCTGAAGGATATCTGTGTCAGATGTGTTTTCGACTATGGCGCCCAGTTTGCAGTCATCTGCAAACTTTGTCAGCCATAACCCTCTTGTGTTTGCTTGTACTTCAGAAAAGTAGATGCCGAACAAGAGTGGTCCCAGGACTGAGCCCTGTGGGACACCACTTGTGACAGGCTTGGAGTCTGACATGGCGCCAGCAACTCTGACCCTGTGGGTTCTGTCACTTAGCCAGTTTGCAACTCAACTTGTGATGTATGGGTTTACATTCAAGCTGATGAGTATTTCGATGATACCTGAGTGGGGTATTGTGTCGAAAGCCTTTGCCAGGTCGAGGTAGGCTGTATGGACTGCCATGCCCTCATCAATGGCCTTGGTGACTGTTTCGAAAAAGTCAACCACGTTTAAAAGGCATGATCTGCCTTTGACAAAGCCAAACTGGGTTGAATCCAAGGTCTGCAAGTTCCCTATATCTTTATTTATGAGTTCCATTATGATCCTCTCCATGGCTTTGCAGATAAGGCTTGTCAAGCTAATGGGACGGTAATTTCCAGGGTCAGTGGAGGCACCGCCCTTGTGAAGTGGGACCACAGTCGCCGTGCGCCACTCCTTGGGTACGTATCCTGAGGTGAGGCTAAGATTAAACAGCTGTCCTAACTGCGGGTTTAATTCCTCATTAAGTTCGTGGAGCACACAGCCGGGGACACCATCCGGTCCCATGGATGCTATGTTTTTTGCCTTGGAGAGAGCAGTTCTCACTTGGGCATTGGAGATGTTTGGGGGGCTACAATCCTCTGGTATAGATATCTCTCCTTTGGGGGGGGGGAGAAGTTTGCACTGAACCTGTCAGCCAGTATGTTGGCAATGTGTGTAGGTTCAGTAATCTTCACATCATTTTGAACTAATTCTGAGCATATCTGGGAGTTTCCTCCTAGGTTTCTAACATAGCTAAAGAAGGCCTTATGATTGTCTTTTGAGTCCTTGGCGATTTTCTCTCAAAATTTGCCTTGGATGATTTTATGAGAGCTCTTAGTTTTTTACTTATAATGATCAAAGGTGTCTTACCTTTCAAGGATTTTGCTCTATCTTGTAGTAGCTTCCTCCTTTTGTTGTAGAGCTTGTTTATGGCTGGGGTCCACCAGACTGGACGCTTGCCTTTGGTACAAAGAGTCTTAGTTTTGTTTGGGACTGCCTGATCCATGCAGTCCTGTAGGTGCTGGTAGAAGGCATTTGCAAGTGATTCAGCAGTTTGAGTAATGTTTACCACTGGCTCAGGGGCCTTAAAGGAGACCACATTAGTTTTTAGAAGTGTGAAGTCAGCTTTTGAGAAGTTTTTCACTGTGGTCTTTTTTTATTTCAGGTTGGGGCGGGATGAGGACCTCCAGCGAGATTAGTTTATGATCTGATCTCACCAGTGAGGGGTATACTTCCAGTGTTGAACATTGTGATCCCATGTTCGTGATGATGAGATCAAGTATGTTTTCTCCTCTTGTGGGGATGGTGACTAGTTGTTCCATGGCATTTGAGTTTATGAACTCCAGGAACCTTTGGGCTAGAGTGTTTGGGCTTGAGTAGTGTTCCCAGTCTATATTAGGGTAGTTGAAATCACCTAGTATGATGGTGTTTGGAGATACATTTATTCCCTTCAGTGTTTTCAGGAAGGCCATGTGAGGTTCCTGAGTTTGAGAGGGTGGCCTGTAACATGCTACAAATTGCAGAGCAGTCTTGCCTATGGTTAATTGCACCTGGATGGTCTCCGATGCATCGTGCGTTGCCACCAACCTTGAGGTGTGTGTGTCCTTTATGAATATGGACACCCCCCCCCTCCTTTCTTGGTGTTGTCTGGATTTTGGGGCCGGAACGCATGATATGAGGTGAAACCTGATAGTGCTGGGGTGCTCTCAGGAGCCTTGAACCAGGTTTCTGTCACAGCACAGACATCGATGTTCTCCATACTGAGAAGGGCCTCGAGTGCGTGCATCTTGAGATTGAGACTTCTGGCATTGAGCAGTATTACCCTTAGTTTTTTTCCTTTTTTGTGTTCTAGGGTGGTAGGTTTAGAATTTGAGCCTTGCCTAAAAAAGGCACTATGGGGGTGTTAAGAGCCTTTGCCAATATCCGGAAGCCCAGGGGTGACAGGTGCAAGCCGTCCCTTGCGAAGCAGTGTGGCTTGTCCAGCATGTCATCCCAGGCAGACAGGCATTGGATCCCCTTTGAATGACACCAAAATTTAAGCCAATTATTAAAGCTGATCATCTTATCACTGTATTGTGGCATCATTCTAGGTGAAGGTAGGATACTGCTCAAGGTCAGGGTCATACCTGCCTGGGCTACATCATCAGAGAGCTCCTCAATGTCTCTTTTCATGTAGTCCAAGGAGGTACGTCTCAGGTCGTTGACACCAGCATGGACAATGACTGAGTCATACTTGTACCTGCTGTTGAGAGACCTGAGTGCTTGCGTTATGTGGCGGATTCTAGCGCCCGACAGGCAGCTTACTGTGACCTTCTCCTTACTCAGTCTGATGAGCGGGACGTCAGTGTGCCTGACTATGGAGTCACCAATGACTAGTGTGTCTGGCATTGTGTTTGGCCTTAAGGGCTGTGACTGTTTGACACTCTGACTGTGTGGTCTATGTGTTGCATGTGTTGGGTCCTGAGGTGGTAGTTGTTTGGATGTCTGCTTTGGAGGCCTCTGCTGTTTTGGTAGATTTTTGGTCAGAGCCTCCGAGTATGTCTTTGTGTGATTATGTGTATGATTTGATGTTGTGATGGTACTATGTGTGACTGGGTATGTAGTGTGTGTGGTTACCTTCTCCTCCTGTCTGGTCTTGCCAGTCCTATGTTGAGAGAGCTCAGCCTCCAGTTTGGCCGTATAGTTGCATCTCTCGCATGTATTTGTGTTTTGTGGGAGAAGGAGAGGATTGTCTGTGTACATGAGGCAATTGTAACATTGCCTCAATATTCCCAGGTTCACCAGTTGAGCAGGAGAGGACACTAGCAACTGATCCCTCGACATGCTAGAAATAATAGATAAAAAAACTTTCAAAAGACTCCAGGGATGTGGGTTCTAGGCTGGTGGGGTACTATCTATAATAATAGTGCTTTATCAAGGTGCAAGTACTGTAGGAGCAAGTGCTAGGCTTTACAGATAGAGAATAGTCTACTTGGGAATCAAGTAGAGGTGAAGTTTTTAGTTATAGGATACGCTGGTTAGATCGGCAGTACAGTTCGAGGAAGGTAGTTTTAAGGGAAAATTTGAAGAGTGGAATTTAGGTAGCCCGAATAGTTTAACCTTGTTTAACCTCCGCTGCTCTTGTGTGCAACAGTGGCAACTCCGCGCTAGCGCGTGCTTTATAGCAGGGGGCTGGAAAAAACAGGAAATGACCCAAAATGGCCAACGAATTACTAGTTGCTGTCTCTAACCACTCCTCTGAGGACAAACAAGCAGCTCAGTACTCCCCACTCCCACTGGTGAGTAAAGAAACTACCTCTGGCCACACAAGAAAATGGAGGAACACAGGAAACAAATACAAAGCCCAGGGATCAGCAAAATCTGATCACTGGAACAACTAGCTAGGAAAGTTTAGGAAAGGAGAAGTATTTTTTTTTTTTTTAGTTTTTTTGCAAACAGACAGAAAAAATACAGTAAATGCTTTGGTATTCGACTAAATTGCTATCAAAGGCTGGTACACTTGAGTGTATTAGCCTGTTTGTTACTTTTAAGCAAAACTTTAGCCAACAAGTGCAATCAACAATTTAAGCACAGAAAAACAGGAAAATAAGGTAATAAAACAGTAATATAGGCACAAACAGTAGTCGAAAAGCTCAAAAGGTCGAAAAATGCAAAATAAAATGTTTAAAAATACTTATAATCAAGAAAGTAGCTTTTTCTGCTCTCTGCTGGCTTAGGAACTCTGCAGGGAACCACGAGGAGCTATGCCAAGTTCTCTAATGCCAGAAAAGCCCGCCAAAGCATGCTTTATAGCAGTTTTAGACTTCATATCCTTTAGAAAAATACATACCAACACAAATCCTGTTATTCTAGTAATTTTCTAAATTCATGAGAGCAATATTTATAATCTGTCCCTATTTATTTTAGGCTTTGTCCAGATTTCTTGCACTAAGAGGTTGTGGTATGTGTGTGTGTGTGTGTGTGTGTGTGTGTGTGTGTGTGTGTGTGTGTGTGTGTGTGCATGCATGTGTGCGGCGTGTGTACGTGAGTGTGAGTGAGAGAAAAGCCCTAGAGAGAGTTAGCAGGTAGAATTTTACTTTCAAGTGCATTTTCAAGGAATTGTGAGCTTCAAGGGAAGAGAAGTTTACTGCTGCTCATGCTAAGTCTGCTTAAAATGTGCAACTGTTTTGTTTAGCAAATGGTAACTACGGTGGTATGAAATTTTAAAGCACCGTTAGTAGCACAACAGGTAACATACTTGTGTCTTGATGCAGAAGGCTGTAGTTTCTACTCCCACAGCATGTAAATTTGTATTTCAAGGGGGTGGGATACTGTAGTCCTGAGCAAGTCCATCTTTGGATGAGATGCCTAGTAACTATGAACCAGTTTTTCAGTTTGCCATCCATTCCCTATTGCAATATAAAAGCATACCATTTTTTAATGTAACATACGCTATTTTATTCTTCAAAGGCAGCACACACTGAATTTGTAGATGAAACACTGAAATATAAAGTTGTTTTCTAGCAGCAACCTCTTCATTAGTTTCAGATCTCTTTAGTGTGGAATTATTCAGATGACTTTTATTTCTGCATTAATTGTGCATATTGACTGACATTCGTGGATTGTAATGACAGAAGTTTGAGTGGCCTTTTATGGTTGAAATGTTCTGAATTGGGCAGCTTTGTCAATATTGTTTCATCATATGTTTTGTTTCACTGCTTACTAGAAAAATGCTCAAAACTATAAATTTGAAACACACTCTAACAAGTGGTGGTGTATTATACAAGGGATATAATTTGATTATTATATATTATAATTTAATACAATCAGGAAGGTGAATCAAAGAACTTCTTGCATGGTCCTAAAATGTGTGCAAGGGGCCTATGATTTGAAAACAGCCCAAAGATAAACAAACCATCACTGGCCAGATTTTCTTTGAATGTGGGTTTCAATGCTGTTTCAGTGAATGTGAGTTTCAAAGGCAGAGAAGTTTTAATGCTAGGTTTGTTTTCATTGCAAGACTGTATTGCTTTGTTTAGCAAATGTCTATCAGTGTTTTTACTATAAATTGTGAAATAAAAGTTGTAAATTAAATCCAAATATCTGTACTCATTGTAGAAGTAAAGCATAAAACAGTATGCTCACAGTTTTGAACAGTGTTTATGGCAAGTGGGGAGAAATAACCAAGTAATGGAACACTGGAGTGGCTGTGTGTTTGCACCCCCCTGCAAAAAAGGCTGGGGACTCCCCTACTTGTAGAGACTCCCCTACTTGTAGAACATATTCAGAAATAGTGCACAACTAAGTTAATTACAAATTTAAAGTAGTCAAAGTACATAGTGACCACTCAAAATCAATAGACAGAACTGTTGTAAACCTTCCAGATGTAGGCAGTGTGCAGATTTAAGTTAAAAGAATTACTTTGAAAAGATAGCTATGCCCATTCAAACTAATGAAACAAACATAGTTCTGGTCATGATGCAAGGAACTTGGGTTAAGTCTGGACAGCTTTTCTGAATTAACAGCATAAATTATTTTTTTGCCTAAAACTGTGTGTGAAGATGATGCAAGTGATGAGATCACCAGACAAGGCATGGAAGGTGCTTTTTTATCCTATCCCAAGCAGCAGGAGCAAGTAACATCACATATTAGGAACAGCCTTGTACTGAAAACTCTATTCCTTTTTGTCATTCATTGCTCAGTCTCTCATTATGCTACCTTTCACTTTACAGTCACTCAGCTATTATGCTTGCTTTTTTTTTTTTTTTTTTTTTTAACTGTTACACTGTATAATTCTCTCTGAACAAGAAAGGCTGTCAAACTTGAAGACAGATAAGAATTAATTAAATACAGTCTCTTCAGATTCACATCCAGAAGTGCTGACAAAGGGAACATTTCCAAATTAAACTTCTGTATGCCTTTATTATGGCAGCTCAATCAGCATGAGAGCTGTACTGTAATAAGTCACTATTTTAGCACTCACCTAAAAACAATATATGATCTCTTAACATGATATATATGTTTCACATTTCTGTAAATGTATTCATATTACTTATACTCCTTGAAACATATTTTGAATGATCAGAAAAGAAATTCTAATACAGAGACTTGACTATTCCTTTACAGTTTATCTTGGAGAGAAAGGTGAATAAGAAGATATCTGCTTACTCCAAAATTTGCATTTATATTCAGACATCCTACATTCAAACAGTGGTAGCTGTCTGAATCCCCAATTGTTTAAGATGGTTATCCTAGTCTATTCAAGGTACAAAAAGTCACACATTAATAAGCTATGAAAGGTGCTTGTGACAGCAGTAAGATCTGAAAAATGTATCTGAAAGCCTCTCAAAAATGGTTTTATATGTCAAATTATGATTAACAGTCATAAGCTTTTGCTTGACTTAAGAATTTGCTCGTAGTCTTGAGTTGGTCAAGCATACTGAGAAATGCTAAGGATATACAGAAGACCACCTCAGAATGTCAGGACTGAGTATAGAAGAAAAGAGAAGCAATAGCTGTCTTGCAAGCATTTAAAATTCAACTAAATCTATCTCAACATATCAGTTGGACTATAGGAGATGAGACCAGTATAACAGGCAATGTAGAGGTAAGAAATGTGATAATTAAAGAACCAGGCCTTTCAAAAAGAAGACAAGACAAAAGCAGACCTTGAATGTGAAAAGACCAACCACTGGATAACATCCAAAATCAGAAAGCGCAACAGTAGAGAAAGGTGTGATCAGGACTCATCTGTAAGGGAAGACCACCAGAGAAAATTACTACTTCTGGAGCCAAGGGATCTAAGGAAAGTTCAGGTGATCTTCACAAGAAATGAGAGGGTAGAAAACAGCTTGCTGAAGTGAAATCAGTAAAAACACAGAAAAGTCAAACAACTAGGATCATGGAGTTGCAAAAGATGAAAGTTCGAGGGCAATTTCACAAGTAAAATATTCTGACTGAACCTGACAATTTCAGAAATAGGATGTATTCCAAATTCCATATTAACTGAAGAATATAAAAGAAACATAGCATCTTCCTGAATTCTTCCAATTGTGCAGTTCTGCTAAAATTCCAACAGAGGGCTACTTCTTTCATTGCTCCTTCCTATGCACACCATAAACACACATGAAACAACAAAAGTCAAAGCTGGACAGTTATGAAAAAAACTTTAAATATTCTCTCATCCCTCGTTAGTGCCAGAAATCTGGACAAGAGCCTAAAATAATGGGGAACAAAGGCAATCAGAAACTCAGAAAGTTGCTAGAATAAGAGGATTTGTGCTAGCATGTATTTTCACAAAGATATGCATTCTGAAACTGAAATTTATGTTATTTAGCAACTTTAGTGATATTTAGTGACTTCTATTCTCAATGATTTGCCAGACAACTAAAATTTTATGAGGAACAGACCAAAAATATGAGGCAAAAATATGGACATTCTGTGAAAATCTGGACAGTTGAGAGGTATGTAATCTCTTATCCAGCAGTAATTCTTATGCTCAGGACATGTCTAACTATGGACCTACATTATACTACAATGGTAACAAGTGTTTAAAATAGTAGTGAAAATGTTGGCAGGCAACTATTTCAAATAGTTCCTTTGCTGCCTACCAAGAAGAAAATCTATTTTATAGAGCAGGTTACTAAAATATAAAGGATATAAATAAACAGAAGGATTACTAAAGAAAGGTTATTATGCAGAAAGAGAGCATTCGTTCAAATTATACTTATTTGTATTTGTTAACCACGATAGTCCAACTAGCCATATCACCACTTTTCAGATGAGCTCAAAGAAACAGATTTGAGTGCTAAAACTAAAAAGACTGGCTAGTTCTAATGAAAATTTTAAAGAGCAGACTTTATGGCGCTGGGAATAGTTTAGCCCTAGCTAAGCGGCGATGCATAAAGTGTTTTTCTTTTTCAGATAAGCTACCTAGTGCTTACCACTCCCACTGATGAGCTAAAAGGCTTCCCTCTAACAAAGAATGCTTGGAGGCTCAGAAGCTTACAAACAGTCCTGGATACAGCAAATCTGTATCTGAACTAGACTACTTAAAGGAAAGGCAGGAAACAAGCTTAGAATGTATTTATTTTTTTATTAAGTGGAAAGGGAGAAAGGAGGAGCACAGATAATTCAAGGTTAAGAAACTAAGTGGGTTGGCCTTCTCAGATGTTCTCCATGTATTAGGTAGAATGAGGTAATGACACTAAACTGGGAGGAGTGTCCTAGATCAAATTTACAGTAGGGGCGAGCAACTGCAAAGCCAACAAGTATAAGAACAGGATAACAATAGGGTAGGGAGGGTGGGAAACAAAAATCAGAACAAACAAACCCAAACATATGCTTAACAAATGTAGAACATTTCCAGTTAATACCGCACACACAGTGAAACTAGCTAGAAAAGTATGCAGCAGACAATAAAAGTGCTAAAAATAAGTCGTAAAAATAAGCAAAAAACAGGATACTTAATGTTATATATCACGGATCAGAGTTTGCTAAGTGCCCTTCCTCCGATTAGCTCAGTGTGAAATGGCAGAAACACTCACAAGTTAACTTCTTAAGTAGCAGAAACTTGAAACCTGAAATAACTTTAAAAAAAGCTCGAAAGAATCAATGAGGTGCTTACTCCAAGCCGTAGTCCAGGTAACCCATTCCCTTTATGTTTATGTGGTTCTTCTAGTTTTGGGTAACCAACCCCCCTGGACTCTGATGCCCTTGGAACAAGCTCCCCATGCCAGATCTGAAGCATCTGTGAACAGCTGTTGGTAATGGGAAAGAACCAGAAAGGGCACACCTGAAATGAGTGAAATCTGGTTGATCCACCAAACAAATTCTATATAGAGGAAAGGCAAGAGAGGAATTAGGTAAGTTAACAGATATCAATGTTGGCAACACTGAGTCCAAAAGGACTTGAGGTAACACTGAATCTTCATGTGGAATGTGACATAAGATACCATGGGTAAAGCTTATGCCAGGTACTCTAGGGAGTCACATTCATTGGAAGGAATTTTGAAAGTAATCTGAAAGAAAGAGAACCTTGTCTGCAGGAAGAAAATCTTATCACTGACAGAGTACTGAATCTGCTTCCTTGGAAAATCTGATCTTAGAATGCCGTTAAGCAAGACTTCTTGAGGTTCACAGTGAACCCCAGATTGCTCAGAAAACTCGCAACAATCAGTTTCTTGGGAAGGAGCCTAAATAAGACAATTTGAATTCCTCAAAGTATATAGAAGGCAATGAGAGGAGCTAGGCACTTTGTGAATAGCCTCAGGGTAGCTGAATGACCAAAGGGTAAAGCAGAAAACTAAAAATGATATGAAGAGATGCAAAATGTTAAGAATTTACTGCATGTTGTATAACTAGGTATATGACAGTAAGCACATTTTAAATACAGTGTCACTAAAAAGACATCTGGAAGTGTCACTGGAAGGAAAGATTGCAAGGTCAACATCTTGAAACTTGGAATTTTGAGAAAGTATTGAGAAAAGAAAGGTCCAAATTAGGTCCCTAACTGCTCTCCTGTCTGGGCACCAGGAGCATTCTTGAATAAAATTATCTTTTTTCTAGATGAGAGGGGAAAACTATGCCCCCCCCGAGGGAATAATGTGAATCTGTCTTGGAAGAGGCTGGGGAAGCCCAGAGAAGAGAGGAGCAGCAATCCAAAACATCTTCTAACCCTTCTGGATGATAGCTAGAACCAATTTATCTGATGTTATGTATTTCCAGTTTGGGAAAGCTACCGTTTGAGACAGAGGAACCTGGGAATGGCCAAGGCGAAGAGAGGAAGGAAATGGAGGATGCCAATCATAAGAAGGCTGATATATCAGAAAAGGAGGCTTTAAAACTCTTGGAATCCTGCTAAGGATCCTTAGATGTCAGAGGGGAAAACATATGTCTTGTCCTGAAATCTTTCTTCAGTGGATCTTTTACCCTTTTGCGAAGGTTTCAGTTTCTTATGAACAAAGGGAACAGCTTTGGTAGGGTAGTTTTTCTCTGGTACTTGGATACAACAGAAAAAAAAAATATTTGGTTTAAAGCTTACATAACTTTATCTCTCTCCAGTGAGGTCTTGAAAAGTTCTGCAGCCATACAACCAAAACCATGTTGCCCATCCAGAGGGGAGTCCAGAAGCTTGGCTTTGATATCCTCAGATAAAGGCAAATTCAAAGCTCTAAATCTGACAGAATGTTGTGCAAGTTTCCCAGCATAGACTGAAGATATCAGATCATGTGTGTATTGGTTATTTATAACCCTAAAAGTTACAGTGCAAGTATATAATTTATTACAAAACAGTGTAAGAAACTTCTCTGTGTGGAAGATTTGCAGTCCATATATCTCTAGTTAATCACTGTTTATCAATCAATTCAGACAATAGCAGTATTAGTAGCGAACTTAAACTCGTCTTAATTAAAAAAAAAATAAATAAAATAAAAATAATAAAAAAATATATAATTGTACAAAATTACTAAGTATTCGAAAGTAATCCAAGCAAGGCAGGCAGTCAAGACAAGCTATCCAAGTAAACTATTGAGGAAACTATTACTCTATTTCTATTTTTACTCTATTTTTGTTTTTCTTGGATCGCTTGTCTGTGTACTTAATAAAGGATTTTCGACTGGAAACAGACTGCCTGCTTTGCTTGGATTACTTTCAAATACTTAGTAATTCTGTGCAATTATATTTTTTTTATTATTTTTATTTATTTACTTATTTTTTACTTAAGATGAGTTTAAGTTCGCTACTTCTACTTCTACTGTCTGATCTGATTAATATACAGTGATTAACTAGAGATATATGGAGTGAAAATCAATTTTTTTTATTATTTTTATTTATTTACTTATTTTTTACTTAAGATGAGTTTAAATCCGCTACTTCTACTACTATTGTCTGATCTGATTAATATACAGTGATTAACTAGAGATATATGGACTGAAAATCTTCCACACAGAGAAGTTTCTTACACTGTTTTGTTTTTGGACCTACTATTCTTGTTTAGTGGGCCGTTTTGAGACTTTGTGGATACCATGGGGATTACTTTTTTTTTTTTTTTTTTATATATATAATCTATTACCATATCTATCAACAGACATGTTGCCTTTATCAGTGGTCAAAAGAGTAGAGGACTGAAGGATTGTCATAAGCTTTTCAATAGAAAGGAAAATAACAGATGGATCTGATGTAGGCTTCTTCTATAACAAACTCTTCTGACTCTAGCACTGTATAGAACCTACCCAGTTTCTTTGGGGCAGGTGGCTGAAAACCTGGATAAGAGAATCAGAGGCGAAAGTATCCAATAAAACCTCCAAAACAGGAGGGATAGTAGATGGGTTTAGGCACCCCATTTCCAAAAAAGCAAAGTGTCTTTTCTGGATGTCATATAACCCTTGCAATGAAAATGTTGCATCATTTTAATAATAGTCTCTCCAAAGGAGAATCAGGAGACAAAGCATCTATCACAGGCATAAGCTACCTGTGAATGAATCTGGGGAGAAGAGGCTAAGGAATCATTCCCATCAGATTCAAAATCCTCTTCCTCCTCATATTCCTCTCTTTGACTTTGGGGAGAGGAGGATGAACAGGAAGGGAAGCAATAGAAGCAGAAGGAAAAAAAATGAGGGAGGCTTCAAGGACATTATAGCTTCATAAATACCCTGAGTAAAATCCTGCCATTCCTGTTGAGGATCCTTAGATGTCTGAAGTGAAACCAAACGTTTTGTCTTCCACTTCTGAAATGTGAAATCTGCCTGTACAAAATTAGGTGGCTCCAAGCCCCGAAATACCTCTATCAAGAAACTAGGAAACTTCTTTCTCAACTGAAATCTGAGGTATGCTACTGAATCCCTCCAAAATGACAAACTGTTTCCCCTTCTCACTAGAAGTGGATGACTGGCCAGACATGATAGATGGCTTTGCCATATCAGCTTCCAACAGTCTCACTTCAGAGAAAGTAGCTACAGCAATCAGACATTCTAAGGTCTCTTCAACAGACATAGCTGAAACATCTGAGTTCAATCCAACAGTAGACATCTCAAGCTTTATTTGTTTAGACTTTTTCTTAAACATTTGAGGGACATCACCAGATTCAGACTTCTAGGCTATCTTATCTTGACCAAGAGCCTTTTCTCTACTGATCCTAACACCTCCTCCAACTGGCCAGTTGCTTTGTTGGATCCCATACATATGCCTTCCAAGCCAGATATGAAAGTCTAGTTAGCCTTGGCAAGGTCAGAAATCCACAGTGCTTTCCTGCACTGAGCCATATTCCTTTGATATGATTCACAAGTGCTGCTCTACCAGTGTGATGCATAAATGTACAGCAATCCCTCTGCCAGATCCCCAGGATGCAAACTCAAAAGTTGAGATCTGTTACACAGTCAGGGCTTAGTCATATTCATCAACACAGTCGGCTTATTTATGGAAGTAACTTCAAAACACAATACCTTGAAGGAATATTTGCGATTAATGTGGTCATCTGGCATTAGCAGAGAGACTCGAAAACTAGGCAGAAGAATACTTCCCAAGATTCCTTCTTCCTTCTCATCTAAGGAACACAAAAGTCACAAGGAAGATGTAAACCAAAGCCAGAAGGATGCACTTAAAAAAAAATATATATATATAGCACTATGTCTAAATTATACTCAAACAGAAGCTTATTCCTTAACCTATTTAACAAACAAATACATAGATATTTAAAGAAAAACTGCAAATATGTCAATGTACACAATGTTTGGAAGGGTCAGTTACTAGTGTCGACAGTCTCTCCTTATCACTACACTTAGATTTATCTGTCATACTCTAGGATATTTTCGGTATGCAACAGCACATATGCATACATATCAATAAGCTCACAAAATGAATCAGTGCTCTGGATGACAGAACAATCTGCATACAGAAACCATTATTACCAGCTTACAGATGTGTAAACACAATTAAGGAAGCACTGGATGAAAACTGATACAGAAGACTGAAAAATGTCTACTGAAATACCACCTTTCCTTAAATGGAGCACAGCTGATCTGCAGGATGATATAATCTAGTAAGAAAGAACCTGCAAAACTACCACACATCATAAAACTGGAAAGTGTACATCAAGTACTGCCCTCTCCATTCATTACCCTCCTACCACAGGAATAAAGAAACTTACAAAAAACCAAACAACTATTTTTTCAATCACAGGTTACACTGGAAATTACTGCCAACCAATACCCTGCTTTTTTACAACACCCACCAGAAATGCCTTGTATTTATCCATTTAGGTTCTGAAATTCTACCACCAAGACTCCATTAACAAGACAACTCTCTCTCTCTCTTATGAAAAATACATTTCCTAAAATAAAGTATAAGCTATCTTCTCAATAGTTTGTGAACACTTGGTCTTCTTGATTATAGGCTATTTCACCAAAATTCACATTTCCTGAAAATGCATATCTTTTATATGAAATGGAACTACAGTGTTGTGAGGGGAAGCACCCTCACTTTAGATTCTAAAGTAGAAATTTTGCTGTTCCCCAACACTAAGTATTAACTTTGCTGATGAAAAAATTTTTGATGTACTGTTCCTCTTCTCATGTTCCTATATAACTCCTCCTCTTCTGAGCACTGCAACCTTGTTTTGATAACTCCAACATGGCCTGCTTAGTCTTCTGGATGTTCCCCTAGCTACTGCATCTACACACTATGGGTTGCCCAAACCTATCCCTTCCAGATTATGCCCACTATAACCCTATTGCTGGGTAGGGCCCCACATAAACACTGCCTAGGAAGTGAAGGATTCTACAAAACTGAAATGGGACAGGTTGCCAGATACAGCCCCTCCCCCCTTAATGAAGCCACCTGCATGATTCCTGGCTTGTCACCAGCAGAAGTCAGACAAACAGTGGATTACCCTGAAGCCCCCCGGTCACCAGTGGTACAGACTGATATTCTGTCTCTCTGCCTTTAGGGCAATCATATGAGATATTTGAATATTAACATCATGTCACCATGTTAACTTTCAATGCTTCCAAGGCAATTACATGATGTTCTTTTAGTCTGTCTTCATATCTTTTAGTGTAGGCCAGGCCCTGTACTATTATTTCTACCCTTCTTAGCATAACTTCCTTTCTGTCAAAGTATTTGAAGAAAATGGGCTCACCAGAACATCAAGGAGTACTTCAGGTGCATTCTTTCAACTGTCTATAGAGAATGACCAATGCCATTCTGCTGTCATTATCATTTTTCTGTATGCAATCACAATTACCCACAGCTTTCCTTACTAATTTCACACTGCCTGACTACAGTTACAATGTGCTGTAATTATACCAATGTCCTTTTCCATCCCAGTTTTTGTCAGTAACTCACCTCCAGTTATGTATGCAGTCTTTGAGTTTTTATTAGCCAGGTGCACATTGGTGGACTACATCTGAACAGCCACACATCTGGCCATTCTTCTAACCTACTGTGGCCCTCCTTCACAATTACCATTTCATTTTTTAAATGTGTGTTACTTTCAGAGATGTATGCTTTCTTCCATTGCCTGTCCAATGCCACTTTCTCATGCACAATGAAGAGGAATGTTACCCAGAAATGAATCCTAGCATGCACTACATTGTAACCTGCCATTTTTCTTCACTATAAATTCTTTTAGCTCAACCACAGGATTACCCAGAGACCCATTCCAAGGTAAGCTAATAAGGACATTAGCAATAGTGATGAAGTGATGTATTTAAGGACAAGAGCAGTTATATTAACTTTGACTTAACAGACAGACTTCACCTGACTTCCTATGTGAGGAATATAACATGCACTCACGTGTGCTGTTTTAAAGTATGTACGTTACAGTTGCAGCAACTCTGAGACATTGTTTACTTACACATTAGTATACCCACCACTAACAGCATAGTTGCACACTTCAACCCATGTATTTATAACTATATTTAAATGGCCCTAACAAATTCTCATCAGCAATCTGATAAACTCCTACACAACAACAAGCTACATAAACAGCAACATGTGCCAGAAGAGAACATGCCATGATCTACTGCTGTTCATTGTCTCAAATGCCTTGTTAAAATTAAGAAAAGGATTATGGATGTGGACATTTCTTCATCTGAGCTACTACCAAAGTAAACACTGAAGGAGACAGAATAACCAACCAATAGCAAAGAATATGGCTGACATGACTGTCCAGATGTAACCATTTGATACCAATGGACCAGTGCATTAAAGTCACTAATTAATTACTTCCTTTTCAAATCGCTTCAATTTTTCAAACATTAAGATTAAATGAACTACTATGTAGTTGGTTCCCTACTGAAATGTCGGCACTCAAAATGCCGTGTGCTGAAAAAGAGACTGAAAACACAGGAGGACAGCAAATCTCAAAAGTCACTCTTCTGCTTAAAACTTCTGTTTGGGGAGGGGGGTACACTCCCTGAACTTGTATATACTAGCACTGAGATCTTCATACAAACTTAAATGGCATCTTGGACTTGGTAAATTTCAGTCCATTCTTTCAGCCACTCAGTCCCTGTATTTCAAGACTCACTCTAGTCGGGTCCAGACAATAAAAATGTTTACCCTGAAGTCTTTTTTCTCACATACATATGTGAAGTGGAATCATGCTACCTTCCTCCCATTTGATTTTTTAACAGTCATGTAACTAACTGTATTTATACTTTTTACATTAGAATTACAGAGTGATCATCAGTCATTTTATTTATAAATTTTGCATTTCACTTCATTCAGAACTCTTTCTTCTGTGAATATATGGTATCTAAGCTGTCAGTCATCCCAGTCCAACCAAAATAGATGCCTTCAGGTGTTTCACAACTTAATTCATACATTTTGAACAAAAATAACTTTTCATTATCTCTTCCAATATTTAGTGGAATACTTGGTGGCTTCCTGCATGGTGTTTGCTCTGTTTGCTCAGTCAGCAACAAATTTTACTTCCTCACATGGGAATTGAAAATTAGAGTTAAAAAATATTTTTTTTCAATGGTAGTATACTAGTCTCTGACTGACAGTAAAAATAAAGACCTGGATGCTTTCTAGCAAGAAGGAAATAAATTATTTCAAACTAAGAACCACAAGAAAAATCAGTTGCTAAATTTCAGCATATGAACCAGCCTAGAGCTAACAGCAGACACTTGTAAAATATTTCTGCACAGGAACAGATCAATAAAATATATACAAATGTCTATAAGATCAGTGAAGGCACTCACATGATGTCTTACAAGTTGCAGCTGAAATCTCGAGTATCCCTGTGGAGAGCTACCACCATCTGAAGAGTTTCAAGGCAAAGGGGAGGGACAGAACTAGGCTGACAGGACTTTCTTCATTTACACACATGCACACACACCCAATGTAGACTCCCTAATGCACTTCATTTGAATGTTGGAGGAAACTACAGCACCTGGGAAAAAAGTGCGTGAACACAGGGAGGACATGCAGAGTCCACAGAGAAAGCACCCCAGCCAAACCAGAGAACATCTTACTGTAAGGTGGCAAGTTGCATCAATGTGCAGGCTTATTAGAAGACTACATAAAGTCAAATAAAAGATCAGATAACACGGAGAATATACCTAACAGATACTATGATTAACTGGCAGTGGTGCAGAAAACAGGAATGGATCCTAAGTTAAAAATGCAGAATATGAACTGCTACAAGAGGAGACGTGAGACAAGCCTCATCAAATTTGAAGACAGATCACTGCTTAAGGATCATCTTAATGCCAACAAATGAAAAGCAGAAGGCTTGGACTGTGTTACCATTCATACAAAAAATAAGTGGAAAGATCAGCCTCCACAGAGAAATGCCTGATAAGAGCTATACCACCACCCATTTTAGGGAAATTACAGATGGTTCACCCTGGTAACACTTCCTATATAGTTTTGAAGTTAATTGTTTTTTATGATAGGGATGTGAGAGTGAATGTTAAAAAAAAAGCAATGTTATCAAAAAAGCTGGAACATAACATTGAAGAGAGGGTAGAAAAATGAAATTTGGTGGGGCTATCAGCCAAGGTAACCAACAGAAAAGATTCTAAGAGGAACTATAAACTTAAAGTGATTTGTTCATTATCCTAAGGATATTGTGGCATCTAATGAGTTAAGTGCTGCAATGTATTACTTTCATTCTTTGAGCCATGTCTAATAAAAAAAAAAAAACCTTTGTAAACTTTTTTATTAAACCACGGCCCAAATAAATTTAATGCATCCCTCAGTAACGTCAACTGAGGAGTAACGTGAGGTGCATCCACAGGCTTTAATGGGTGCATCTTTGCACATGCAAGATGATGCGTCCATTAAAGTCTATGGACACACCAAACACTTTCCCTACATTGCTACAAAGCCAAAGGAAGTGGAGTTTCAATCAAAGATGTACACACCTCCAGGCTGGTCAAACAGTATGACGTACAGGAGACAGTCCAGTTACAGTTAACTGTTGACAAAACACCTATTCAAATCATAGGCAGCTACAGACTCGCAACCATGACTCAGGATGTCCACTCCACCTATCTGGAGCTACTTGAATTCATCAAAATTCATCCCTCTACCCTGATCCTAGGTGACTTTAATTATCCAACCATGAGTGGAAGATCTTTTCTAGCCCAAACACGAATGCCCAGAGATTCCTCGACTTCGTCATTGCCAATGTATTGGATCAGCTGGTCAACAACACCAAGAGAGGTGAAAATATTCTGGACCTGGCACTAACAAACATGAATAGACACTTTAGCACCCTTACAGTGTCATCCTCCTTGGAGGGATCTGACCATTAAGTGATCACTTTCGGACTCACCTTCTCCCCTGACATCCCCCCCCCCCTTGCCAGGTTAAAACAAAACAAATTTTCCAAAGCTGACTACAACCTCTTGAGAGCAGGTACAAGCAGCTTCACAGCCACCATCCCTTCAGTTGGAACTAGCACTAATGTCCAAACCTACACCAAAAAACTACATGAGCACCTACATAGCTGCATGGACTCAGCAATACCTGACAGGACCAAATCACCTTCCTCAAGGAAGAGTAAACCTGTCTGGTGGGCAGCAGCAATAAACTACCTCTATAATAAAAATAAAAAATTGCTGTCCAGGACCAAGAAGGGGCAGGGGCCAAGTTGGAAGCAATCTCTCCTTTGTCTGAACAAGCAAATAAGGTCACTGGTGAAATCCTCTAGGCTAACAAAGAGTACAAATTGGCCATATCCACTAAGGACAACCACAAGGCCTTCTTCACATGCATCCACAATCTCAAAGATAACACCAAAATCTGCTCTGAACTGGTGGTCAAAAACACCACATACACAAACACAGTAGATATAGCTAACCTGCTGGCAGTCAGGTTCAGTAAAAACTTCGCCCCCCCCCCCATCTCTGCCATCAGTAAACCAGCACCTGTCTCCCATCACCAGGGAGAAGGTCTTTAATGCCCTCTCAAAGGCGGAAAATACAGCCTCCATGGGACCCGACAACATCCCTGGCTGCATCCTACATGAACTCAGGCATGAGCTCTCAACACCATTAGGCACCCTATTTAACCAAAGCCTGAGCACCAGCTTCATCCCAGCTGAATGGAGGAAAGCCACTGTCATCTCTCTACACAAAGGTGGAATGTCCACCACCCCAAGCAATTACAGGCCCATCAGGCTAACTAGCCTGATCTGCAAGGTGATGGAACGCATTATCATAGACCTTCTAAACAAGGACATTTTCAACCTCCAAATGCTTGACCCCACACAATTTGGTTTTGTCAAGGGGAGATCATGCTGTTAAACTTGGTCAACTTCTTCGAAACAGTGACCAAACCCATGGATGAGGGGAAGATGGTGCACATTGCCTACCTTGACCTAGTCAAAGCCTTCGACACTATCCCCCACTAATATATAAACTCTCCCAGCTAAGCATCAACCTGTATGTTAACAGATGGGTAGTTAACTGTCTCAATGATAGAACCCACTCAGTCAAAATAGGGGAAGCCTCCTCTAGTAGTAATCCCATAATGAGTGGCGAACCCCAAGGATCGGTCTTAAGGCCTCTGCTGTTTGGGATATACTTTTCTGAGGTGCAAGTCAAAACCAGTGGTCTGTGACTGACCAAGTGTGCAGTTGACTGCAAGCTGGGTGCTGTCTTAAATTCCCCTAGTGATGTGAACATCCCCTAAGAGAGCCTCACCCAAATTAATGACTGGTGCCAGAAGCATGGCCTCAAACTGAATGCCAAGAAATGCATCATTATCCCCTTTGGGGAAAATGGAGCCCCCACTAATTATCACATTAATAACGTGCTAACCACGCAATCAGTCGTGAGGGACTTGGGCACCCAGGTTGACAGCAAACTGACTTTTGCCCACCACGTTGCCTGCGTTGTACGGAAGGCTTTCTACATGGCCCACCTCATAAGTAAGGGTATTTCATCCAGGAACAAGGAGGTCATAACATCCCTGTACTCCTCCCTTATCAAACCCATTATCAAATACAATATCACCTTCGGCATGTACCTTGCCAATGACATGCAGCACCTGGAGACCAGGAAAATCCAGGGTCTCAAACACCTATCCTATACAGATAGGCTAAAAGCCCTGTCCCTCTACTCAGTCTCGTACAGACTGCTGAGAGGTAACCTGTGTCTGGCAGACAAAGCCATCTCAGACTCAGCCTTCATGGAGTTACCGCATATCTTTAAGTCAAACTTCACTCGCACAACCCATACACAAGGCCTCAACCTAGTCTGTGACATTAATAGAACTTGCTGGCGGGAAAGATGTGTCCCAAAGACTCCCATATCTGTGAAATAGATTCCCTCTCCATGTCAAGTAGAGTACCTCACTTGCCCTCTTTAAGAGGAACCTGAACGGCTGGAAGGGAAACAGAAAATACACCCCTAGGATTCCACCTGTGTCCCTGCTAGACAGGGGAAGAGGTGCTGACTTTGTGGAAACATGGGTGAAATTCTTGGCTAGTCTTATAAGGGCCTCAGGGCCAATAGCCTAGTATCGTCCTATGAACCTATGACATAACTAAGGTTAAAGTTTACTATTTAGCCTCAGCTACATATTTATGGTAAGCGGTATTAAAAAAAAAAAAAAACATTTATTAAGAAAGGAGCAGCCGAAAACCATCACCAATACAGCAAAAATGCTGTTTGGCATATCATGCACCACATACTGTGGTGGCAAGGTACTTTTATTTTACTGCAGTAAAAGAGCGGTTTTGTTGATATACATTTTATAAGATGACCTCACTGCAAATCCCATCCTGGAATATGAATGGTCTCACAAACCCTGTTAAAAAGGAAGGGTACTGGCACAGGTAAACTACAATAACTAATGTTACAGGAAACTTATCTGGAAGTGTGGGACTCACAGTTGATACATTCAGGTTTCAAGAAGAGATATCCAGCCTCTATAAGGGGGCCAGGGATCCAGGAAGTATTATTTTACTGCCAAGAAAAAAATTAATTACAGTTGAAGAAAACAAAGAAAATGTGTTAGAGGAAAATGGATAGGAAGGAGGGTTATACTTGCTAGTGTGTGTCTGTTTGTGTGTGTATGTGCATGCATATATATATATATATATATATATATATATATATATATATATGTGTGTGTGTGTGTGTGTGTGTGTGTGTGTGTGTGTGTTGTGTGTGTGTGTGTGTACTGTCAGGCATAAACATAAAGAGCATTAAGGAGGATTAAGTGATATCGACTTCCAAATATGTATACTATTTATTGGGGGGGTGGACTCCAGTATCACATGCCTTGGGCAAACTAAGGAAGGCTTTCATACCGAGAGGAGGGCATTTTTAAAATCTACATGAGGCTATTTGGCATGAAGAACAAAGGTGCATTAGTAGGAAAAGGCAATGAATTTACTTACCTTCTCCCCAAATATGGCTAGCTTTGCAAGGCTAGATAGAATATACATTTTTCAACAGTATGCTTTTATGTTAGTACCCCTTAACACTATCTTGGATCATGCACCAGTATTAGTAAAATTAGTAAAGAATAGGCACAAAGAAGGGAGAAAGGCAATGTTGTTTTCCAAAGAAAGTTTTTTTTTTTAATGTGGAAGAAGACCAGAGGGTCATGCGGGACAAAACTAAGTAAGGTTTCTTTTTTTTTTTCAAAACAAGTTTATTGTTTTAACATATAAGAGAAATATCATAACAATTTTATACAAATAATTAAAAATAGGTATTATTATAATATTCAACAAAACAACTAAAGTATTTACAAAGACATCCACTACAATCAGATCAATTAATTAAACTAAAATACTGTGCTATTGAAATTAGAATTTTTTTAACAAATTTTGTAAATTATCCCATACAATAAAATGTGATGTTTTTCTAGTTGTTCTCATTCTAATTGTGCTTATTTCCATATGACACATTATATTCATAACATTTTTAAATTCATTGAGCGAAGGAGGTGTATCTCAGATCCAATTTCTAGTTATTATTTTCCTAGCCACTGCTAGGATAGACCATAACAAGGGAAGCTTAATCTTTTAACACATTGAGGTACAGGTGTGTTGAATAATATAAGAGACTTAGAAATAATGAAATTATCTGTAAAAAGAGCCTGCAAAAATTCATTAATTGACTTCCAGTATTCTTTCAACTTCATACAGTCATAAAACATATGAGCCCAGTCAGCATTAATTTCTACATTACATCTCTTACATAGATTATCTTTATTATTAATTTTATTCATCATCAAAGGTGTATAAAAAGATCTATGTAAAAATTTCCATGTATAAAGTCTCCAGACAATGGAAGATGTAGTTCTATAAGCAGATTCCAATATATATTGTTTATCTTGCTGAGTTGGTGGGTCCCCATTAATAGAGGTGAAATAATTCCAGTATGAATCTACATTGTAAAAAGTTTCTTGTCTGATAATTTTATGTATATATGAAAGTTTACCTTTATCAGAAACTTTATGCTGTAAATTTATTATCAAGTAATCAATCAGTTTTGGAATAGATTCTTTAACTGTTATAGACATTAGATCTATTCTATCAATGAGATGTTGTCTAAAGATCTGAACCTCTAACCAGCAAGTTTCTCTTAGATCAAATTCTTGTTTTAAGAAATCTAGATTTTTAACTTTATTATCAGATATCAGCTGATACCAGTACTTTAGATTATTATCTATAGCTAAATGAGCTCCTTCAGAAGTAGATGACATAAGCATACCCTGAGTATAAATTATAGGGAATACAATAAAATTCCATTCCCTATACTTAGGGTGCATGAATATAAAGTTATGATAACTAATAATAATATTTAATGGGTAACAGACCATATGTTTAGGTGTAATAGGTGAAGTACAAAATTCCTTTAGCAACCACAACATGGAGTTATTTATAATCATATTTTTATGTGTTAAGGAGATTTTCATGAAGTACATACTAATTAGCTCCCAATAATCTTTCCATTTTGCGACATATGACCGATCTATTAATAAAGTAATAACTTTTATAATAGAAGAGATAATATATAAATTAAAGTCTGGAAAAGAAATACCCCTTGAGACCAGCTATTAGTATGTTTCTTTAATGCAATCCTAGGTCTATTAGGTGCCCATAAGAAATTTAACATTAGTGTATTCAGTTTCTTGATAGTTATTTTTGTAGGTGAAAGTATTATTGATTGTATTAAGTATAAAATCTTGGGGAATATTATCATTTTAATAATTGTAAGTCTCTCCTCCATAGTAAAAACATATTATTCCAGGTATTAAAAGATTTTGTATATTAAGAAAACAGGTATTATAGTTATTATATATAATATATTTAATATCTTTAGATAGTATTATACCTAAATAAGTTATCTGACCTGAGTTGGGTACATATTTAGTAAAATCACTAATGAGAGTATTTTTTCGTGTATATATAGGTAGTATTTTAGTTTTTTTACATTGAATATTAAACCAGAAATACTTTTAAAATTCATCATTTTATCAAATAAAGACTGCATAGAAGAATTAGATCCTGCTGATGTAATTAGAACATCATCTGCAAAAAGTTGAATTTTTGATGTTGTATTTTCTTCTATTTCAAAACCCTCTATGTCAGTACTGTTTCTAATCAAATTAGCCCAAGGCTCCATTACTAAAGTGAATAATAGTGGAGAAAGTGGACATCCTTGCTTTGTACCTTTAAGAATGGGTATTTTTGTGAAACATATGTTCCTACCTTAATATAAGCCAGTGTTCCTTTGTATAAATGCTCAATTAAATTTACAAATGCATCAGAGAAATTTGTGCATTTCAGTAAGGTAAACAGATAGTCCCAACTTACTGAATCAAATGCTGAACCTATATCAAGACTAATAAGTGTTAAATCTTTCTTTTCCTATTTGCAAAATCAATTAATGTTAAAGTTCTTCTTATATTATCAAAAGTATTTCTATTTACAATGAAGCCCATCTGATCTATGTCTATAATGCCGGGGATAATTGTCTTCAATCTATCAGCAAAAATACTCATAAACATTTTATAATCAACATTAAGTAATGAGATGGGTCGATATGAAGAACATCTAGTTGGATCTTTATTAGGTTTTAAAATTGGTGAAATAAATGTATATTGCCAAGATGGGGGGGTTATTAACTCAGTTTGGGCCAGAATAAAAACCTTATGTATTAATGAATATGTAGTTTTAGAAAGGATTTTATATATCTCTGGTATAATACCATCATTAGATTTAAGCTTATTTATTTGTGTAATAACTTCTGTATATGAAATACTCTTGTCCAATAGTTTAATCTGTTGTTTATTAAGCTTTTTATTCATGTTTGTGGTTATAAACTCCTTTATTTTATCTTTAGGTTCCATGTTAATGTTGTTATGGTTAATCTTGTGAAAGTGATTTCTAAATTCGTCCAGTATTTCTGGTATACTAGAAACATTCTTTTTTTTCCTTAGAGAAAAGATTTCTTTGATATGGTTTTGTTTATTCAATCTTTTTGTTTTATTTTTAAGTCTATGTAAGTATTTGGGGCTTATTGAATAAGACAAAAACTTGTATTTCTCTAAAGTTATTTTAACTTTATGAGTTAAAATTTCTTTGTATTTCTCATTTAGTTTGTTTATTTCTTCAATAACTTTCTTGTTCATAATATTTTCTTTATTATTATGCTTATAAGAGTCCAGTTTACTTTGAATATCTAACAATTCCTTATCCCAAGATTTCCTTTTGTTATTATACCATCTGATACTTTGTCCATATAGATATGATTTTAAGGCATCCCAAACATAGACAATGGAGACTTCAGGAGTATTATTTATGTCTAGAAAATGTTGTACTTCTGAAAGTATATATTCTTTATAGTCTTTTAGCTGAGTTAAGTATGCTGGTATCCTTTTGATCTGAACATTATGAGTATTTTTATCATGAATTCAAAAACAATTGAGTTATGATCAGATATAGGACATGAAATGATTTTGGAATTAATTAAATCTGTTACCATCTGGTTAGAAATAAAGACCCTATCTATTTTTGAATAAGTTTTGTATCTGTTAGAAAAAAGGTGTATGGTAATGATTTTGACTCTATCTGATTATTAATATCATTCAAATGATAAGAATTAGCAAAATCATTTAAATGTTTTGCATTAGATGTAATTCTTCTTTTCTTTATAGTGGTAGTATCACTTTCATGTAGTATACAATTAAAATCACCAGCTAAAATAATATCCCTATAGAGAATGATATGATCTTATCAATATGATGTTTCACTGTATTAATACCAATTCCAGGTATCCAATATACATTAATTAAAGTGTAAGTCTTCCCATTAATTTGTATTGTGACCATACAAAACATTCCTTTGTCATCCTGATAAGACTTAATGGTTTTAGGAATGGGCATACTTTTATTCCATAAAATAGCCACTCCTCTTTTTTTCTGAGTGTGCTCTGAACTAACCAATACTGTATACTTATTAGTGGCTAGTTTATCAATATCTTTTTTTCAAGAGATGGGTTTCTTGCAGGAAGACTAGATTGGCCTTGTGTAGATTAATGTATCTTATTAGGCTTGCCCTTTTACACGGATTATTCAATCCATTAATGTTTAAAGAAATTCCTTTTAAAGATGTCATTTGGCATTTTTAAAACTCAAGAATCTTATGATCGAAATAACAAATAACCAGATAAATAATGTTACATCTCCTCTTTTAGGTGTACCTTTAAATATAGCTGTATTTATTAAATCTCTTATGGGATTTTGTATAGGATTCAATTTTGTTTGTAGTGACAATGAGTGTACAAAATATATTGTGGATGTCAAAACTATATACATATAACAATGAACAAGTGAAAATAATGTAAGGATTAAACCTTGCATCCCGCCTGGAGTTGAAAACTCCAACTTAGAGCAGTATTTACTACTCAAGTTAACCCCCTACCCTAAGCAGCAGTACCTCAGCTACCACCTTATCAATTTAATGCTAGTTATATTTAACTGAGGGTAACAGTTTTCAATTCAATTATCTATCAAGACAAAACTACACATTTGGTAAAACAGCATCATATAAAAACTTTTTTTTTTTTTTTTTTTTTAAAACTGTTCATACTATTATATAGATCTATGTAATATATAACACTTGTATTCTAATAGCATTCAAATAATCTTAATGTTAGAAATCAAGAGGAGAGAAAATTATGTTCTAACATTCATTTAAATCAAAAACGTTGGCTAATATGATTCAGACATTACATGCATTAAGATGCATCTATTTTCTATCATGTGAATTCTATCAACAGCTTCCAAAAAAATCTTGAATTGTTTGTATATGAGCATTTACTTAAACTCATTATTGTCAATAGAGTAAAATATTGTATTCATAAAAATTATTATAAATCATATTGCATAGTTATGCAGATTCTCAGAAACACCTGCGTTATTACCTAAAAAAAAAAAACAAAGCCATCACACACAAACACAGACACACACACATACATATACACACACACACACACACACACACACACACATACATATACACATACACATATATACATACATACACACACACACACACACACACACATATATATATATATATATATATATATATATATATATATATATATATATATCTGATCTCACTGAGTTGTGTCTTTGTAGAGCACAATCCTACTTGCTGTCCCTAGAATAAATCTGTCTGCTTTATACAAAATAATGCACAGCAAACACATATTAGTAAGCAGATTTTACAATCATGCTAACCTACTGCTTTAAAATATATCACATGACATTTCTTCCAGAATAGAGTTATAAGATTATTTATGCTTGTCAATCAGATGAATTAAATGAGTTATAGTAAAGTATATGTTTGGGACACAAGTTTTAACACAGATTATTATGCTACTGTTAAGTAGATTTTCAAAAACATTTAAATAAATGTTTCATTTTCTATGCCTTCTAAAATAAGATATTTACTTGCTACAAGAAACTACATCATCTAAACTCATCATAACTGACATATTTTATGAATAGAGTATTTTTCCTGAATCTGTGGTGTGTCAGTGTGATAACCTTGTCAATGTTTATACTAACTGCTTTCAGTTTCTCTGTGAAAATTCTGTGAGTGAAGCTTCTGAGGAAACTCATGGACACTATGCATGAGACAGCCCACACCCCAGATTGTCTCCCTTAACATTTTGGCGGGAAACTTATTAAAACTTGTGGCAAACATTCATTTTGTCAATAGAGTAAAATATTGTATTCATAGAAATTATTATAAATCATATTAGATAGTTATGCAGATTCTCAGAAAAAAAGCCATCACACTCACACACACACACACACACACACACACACACACACACACACACACACACACACATATATATATATCTGATCTCACTGAGTTGTGCCTTTGTAGAGCACTGTCCTACTTGCTGTCCCTAGAATAAATCTGTCTGCTTTATACAAAATAATGCACAGCAAACACATATTGGTAACCAGATTTTACAATCATGCTAACCTACTGCTTTAAAATATATCACATGACATTTCTTCCAGAATAGAGTTATAAGATTATTTATGTTTGTCAATCAGATGAATTAAATGAGTTATAGTAAAGTATATGTTTGGAACACAAATTTTAACACAGATTATTATGCTGCTGTTAAGTAGATTTTCAAAAACATTTAAATAAATGTTTCATTTTTATGCCTTCTAAAATAAGACATTTACTTACTACAAGAAACTACATCATTTAAACTCATTATAACTGACATATTTTATGAACAGAGTATTTTTCCTGAATCTGTGGTGTGTCAGTGTGATAACCTTGTCAATGTTTATACTAACTGCTTTCAGTTTCTCTGTGAGAATTCTGTGATTTGAAGATTCTGAGGTAACTCAAGGACATTGTGCATAAGACAGCCCACATCCCAGATTGTCTCTCTTAACATTTTGGCGGAAACTTATTAAAAACTAGTGACAAACATTCATTTAGCAGTGTAAATGCATCTAAACATGACAGAACCTCCACAATGTATTCCACAGATCATCACAGCCTCTATGCAAGTGAAATTAAACTCAAAATTACCAACAAGTAATAAAACTCAGCATTCTTCTCCCAACTCAATTTTCATACAAATCCTATTATTCACTGTGCCCACACAGTCAAAAGCATTCTATATATTAATAAAGAAAAGAAAAGAGAGTAGAAAATAAAAGGGAGTGAGGCAGAAATAAAAAAATGTAAGAGAAAGCTGCAAGAAGTATATACAATGGAATGTTACTTACTGTTTATATTAATAGAGTTAAAAATAAAACATATTATTTACTCTTATTTAGTTCTGATTATTATTAGTTAAAGCATGACAGATTATTTACAAACAAGCATAAGCAGTATAATCAAGAAAGTATAATTAGAAATAGCATTTGAAGAACTTATAAACTTTTACAAGAAATAAATATGTTATTATTCTATTAATGATATTTTCATTACTGTTCTCTCCCTGCCCACCCCACCCTTTACCCACTACATAATCTAAATAGAATGTCATTGTTTAAACAAAGAAAATAATAAAAGAAGAAGGAAAAAAAGGTAAAGATAAAAAATGTATCAAATTACTAACCTTACTTTTTCAGAAAGAAAACAAATCGAGTCACAGCCTGCCATTAAATCCTCAGGCATTTTGACTGGTTATGAAACAAAACATTTCTTTGCACATAGAGAATAACTTTGATTAAATCTTTTCCAAAATATTTGTGGCTTTCTGGAAATGCAGGAACTATATTCAAAAAGATTAATAATGAACTAAAATGATGAGAGAGAAAAAACATATAACAAATCATTTGTTTTTAGTCTCTTCTTCTTCTCTGAAGTCTTCCAGGAAGCTTCAGTTGCCAATCTCTTTAATGAAGAACTAGCCCATTCCATTTCTTCTATTTTATCCAAAATCCTTTTTCTTTGACAAACAGTAAAGCAGAGTCTAAATCATCGAAGACCTTAGGACCATCAGGAAGGAAGATTTTAAGCTTGGCAGGAAACAGAAGGTATGTTTTAAACTGTGCTTTTTAAGCTCCCTTATTAGTGGCAGAAAAACTT
This sequence comes from Protopterus annectens, assembly GCF_019279795.1. Taxonomy (NCBI): domain Eukaryota; kingdom Metazoa; phylum Chordata; order Ceratodontiformes; family Protopteridae; genus Protopterus; species Protopterus annectens. The sequence goes on from NC_056745.1 coordinate 806,743,391, forward strand.
TTCTTTTAGCAATTACCATGGAAGAATAGTCATTGTCAAAAGCACAGTTGTCTCATTAAACTTAACAGGAGCTTTAGCCCAAGCAGATTTAAGAACCATCTCTTTATCAAAAGATGATAGAAATCTAACTATAACTGATCTAGGATAGTTTTTGTTAGAGTTAGTATTAGCTATAGATCTATGTGCTCTTTCGATACCAAAAGAGAATGCTTCTGGTAAATCTAAAGTTTTAGGGAGCCATGTTGTTAAAAAGAAGTAATATTGTTACCTTCAATATTTTCTGGCAGTCCAAAAATCCTAATGTTATTGCGCCTAGATCTATTTTCCAGGTCATCCAGCTTTGTTTGTAAATGTGTATTTTGTTTCAGCAGAAACTCAATGTTGATTTCCTGTTCTTGTATTTTATTTTCCATGTCATTCACAGCTTCTTCTATGCCTGTCATCTGGATCTTCTGTTGTTGCAGGTCCATATGTAACAAGTCTATTTGTTTTGTAGTTTTTCTATGAAAGTGTCTATTTTAGTATCCATTTTATCCATCTTAGCAGTAAGTTGCTGGACTATAATTATCAGAGACTGAAGTTCTTTCTTGATGCTGGAGTCTTGAGAATTTGTCTTACTGGAACTCATTTCAGACTGATAAACTGACAGGAAAATTTCCAAAGTAATTTCTGACAGGAATATTATTAAGATTTCCTTTCTTTTTTAGATATAGTTCAAGAACTATATAAAACAAACATATTTAGAAAGAAAATTACTTCAAGAATTAATTTTTTAAGTAATTAATTCCTGTCAATGTAATGAAATTGGTGGAGCTGAAGAAATCTGCTGCTATCCTGTGTTCATCCTTGGCCACGCCCCCACTAAGTAAGGTTTCTTGAGATTTGAGAAGACTTAAAAAAAAATGCTTAAAGATGCAGAGAGAAAATCAAGGAATTCATGGGGGAAAAAGATACCTTGAAAAGGATAAAAATATTACAAAAATGAAAGGGAGCTTTGACTAATGAAGAAGTGTCAGACATTGAAAAATGTAAAAGGAAAGTTAGGGAGCATTTAGACAATTTAAAGGAATTTAGGAAAACAGCAATTAAGCAAATATGTTTTGAGGTGTCCCCAAAAGCACAGAAGCAACTAGCACAGTGACACATTGCCTGCCACACTGATAACCACTAACTGTGGAAGCTCTCCTTTCCTGCAGTGATTGATATTTTTTGTGGAAGCAGCAAGCAGTCTGCATTTTAAGCTTGGCTATGCTGTGCTTTTCTATGTTACTCCCTTTCCCAATCCTCAGATCTTTTCTCTTACAAAGAGGTGTTCATTTTTTTATTTGACTAGTTCTATCTTATAGGTAGTTATCACCGATGGAGCAAAAATGCTGTTCAGCACAATTAAATTAAGGCACTACCATCTTCCCTTTGCATGAAGGAAGCTAGTTTTTCATTTGCTAAACCCTCCTCCACTTTCACCTTAGCATTTCATACCACTCAGCTTTGTTCACCACTTTAACAGAAAGCTGCAGTTAAAACTAAAAACGCAGCAAACAAACAATATCTATGCTAATTACATTAACAACACTGGACCATATCATACTAACCCTATCCAAGAACTTTAGCATATTACTCTCAGCAACACACACAGATCAAAACCATTAACCACACATAATTTTACTATATACCTACTATAACAAATCTATGAACTTAAAATCATTGTTAAAGTGTTTTTGGCATGCTTTAGAAGTGCACAGTAGCATCTGGTGAGTTAAATGCAGCAATGCACCTTGTCCTCATCTATTCTAATTTATTTGGGCATTTTTTTAAAATAAAAAGCTGCGTAAACTTTTATTGAAACCATAGCCCAAATAAATTGTTTCCCTTGGGGACGTCACCTTAAGGGTCTTTCATAGGCTTTAATATACTCATTCAGGTAGAATGCAACTGCTTGGACTAAACAGTACACATAAATGCAGCACTCTGAGCTCTTACAAAGCAGCTTAATAAACATCTCTTCTGCATAAACTTCAGCTGAGAAGTAACACCTTGCACTGAATATATACAACAGTTCAACGATATATGACAGAAAGGGTTAAAATCTGGAAAGAATACCAATGGAAAAACATGAACATGCACAACAGACACAAAAATATGCAGCAGATGTCAGACTCCCTTAAGAAAAGAGAAACAACTATTTTCAAAATCAGTAACCTACAGTAATCATGTCAGACTCTGGAAATCTGTAAACAAGCAATTTAGTAAATCTAAACTCAGAACTGAACAGACTGGACCTCTCAGCACCTAAAGATACAATATGTTTGAGTTTTTCATTCTATTATTAAAAACTCTCCAGCCTGCTGGAAACTACATCCAATCAAAATATAACCTTGACCTAGCACTCTTGTGTGGGGTCATTTACTGCACTGTTAAAACTTGATATTACCTGTGAACCTCTGCTATCTCTGAAAAAACAAAAACAAAAAAAAAATCTTGCTTTTTTCCCACTTTTCTGAGATTTAAAAAAGTTCAGTTACAGGCTTGCTGTTTCCTGAACTGTTTGCAAGTTTCTGTGGGGCCATTTTTGCTTGGGCTAAAGGAAAGTCTCTCTGTTGATCAGTGGCAGTGAATAACATTGAGCAGCCTTCCCTGCCCCCCGTAGGAGTGGTTACTGACTTGAAACTGTAGTTTTATTGGCCAAAAGGGGCCATTTCCAAAACTCCTTCATCTTCCTCTCTTAAAACCTAGTTGCCTCGTGGTTTTGGCATCTTTTCAGGCTTGTTGGCTGTTGGTGAAGCACCCACCAAGAGGAGAAAACGCTGAGAGAAGAAGGGTGCCACTTTTGAGATTTAAGTATTTTTTCTCTGTTTATTTGCTAAGTTTTTCTGCATAGCTGCCTAGTTTGAGCATTTTCTGGCTTGTTAAACTTGATTTCTGCATTAGTAGCTGTATTTAGAGCACAACCAAAAGTTGTTTACTGAATTTCCTGTTTGCACTTAATTTTAAATCGTTTTTTTTCCTCAAAACTTGCATATTTTCTGTCCTTGACCTAGCACTCTTGTGTGGGGTCATTTACTGCACTGTTATAACTTGATATTACCTGTGAACCTCTGCTATCTCTGAAAAAACAAAAACAAACAAAAAAATCTTGCTTTTTTCCCACTTTTCTGAGATTTAAAAAAGTTCAGTTACAGGCTTGCTGTTTCCTGATGTAAGTTTCTGTGAGGTCATTTTTGCTTGGGCTAAAGGAAAGTCTCTCTGTTGATCAGTGGCAGTGAATAACATTGAGCAGCCTTCCCTGCCCCCCGTAGGAGTGGTTACTGACTTGAAACTGTAGTTTTATTGTCCGTTTTGGGTCTATTCCTGCTTCTTTCCAGCCCCTGCTATCAAGCACACCTTAACGCGATTTAGCGCGGAGTTGCCACTAGAGCAGCATCGGGCAGCGCCGGTTTAACAAGGTTAAACTTTTTCTGGCTCCATAAAGTCTGTTCTTCAATTTTTCCCTTTGAACTGCTCTGTTAGGAACCTAAACAGTTTACACCTTCACTAAAAAGCACAGCACTTGTTCCTAATTGCTTTTTCTTCTTAAAAAGCTCAGCACTTGTCTTAAAAGCATATCCCTTGTCTTATAAGCATTTTCTTTGCAGGTCAAGCACTCCTATATTATACAAATCCATCACTTGCAAAACCCCCCAGGAGTGCCCACTTCCCTGCTAAGCCCTCTACTTTTCTGTCTCATACCAACTCATAATTCTTTCTAGCATGTCGAAGGGTCAGATGCTGGCGTCCTCTCCTGCCCAGTTGGTGAATCTGGGAATTCTGAGGCAATGTTACAATTGCCTCATGTACACGGACAACCCTCTCCTCCTCCCACATAACACTAACACTTGCGAGAGATGCAGCTATTTAGCCAAACTGGAGGCTGAGCTCTCTCAACTCAGGACTGGCAAGACCAGGCAGGAGGAGAAGGCAACTACACACACCACAATACAAGTCTCACATAACTCAACCACACCACTGAATCAAACACATAAACACACTAAGACATACTCGGAGACTCTGAGTAAAAATTTACCTAAACAGCAAAGGCCTCCAAAGCAGACACCCAAGCGACTGCAAACTCAAGACACCACACAAACAACACATAAAAAACAAAATCAGTGTGCAAAGCAGTCACTGCCCTTAAGTCCAAATACAACACCAAACATACTTGTCATAGGTGAATCCATAGTCAGACACACTGACGTCCCACTCACCAGGCTGAACAAGGAGAAGGTCACGGTAAGCTGCCTATCGGGCGCTACAATCCGCCACATAACACAAGCACTCAGGTCACTCCACGGCAAGTACAAGTATGACACAGTCATTGTCCATGCTGGTGTGAACGACCTGAGACGTACCTCCCTGGACTACATGAAAAGAGACATAGAGGAGCTCTCTGATTATGTAGCCCAGGCAGGTATGACCCTGACCCTGTGCAGTATCCTTCCTTCACCACGAATGATGCCACAATATAGTGACAAGATGATCAGCTTTAACAATTGGCTTAATTTCTGGTGTCATTCAAAGGGGATCCAGTGTCTGTCTGGTTGGGATGACATGCTTGACAAGCCACGCTGCTTATGAGGGACGGCTTGCACCTGTCACTCCTGGAATTCCAGATATTGGCTAAGGCTCTTGCCACCCCCATAGTGCCTTTTTTAGGCAAGGCTCAAATTCTAAACCTACCACCCTAGAAAACAAAAACGGGAAGAAACTAAGGGTAATGCTGCTCAATGCCAGAAGTCTAAATCTCAAAATGCACGACTTTCGAGGCCCTTCTCAGTATGGAGAACATCGATGTCTGTGCTGTGACTGAAACCTGGCTCAAGGCTCCTGAGAGCACCACGGCACTATCAGGTTTTACCTCATATCATGCGTTCCAGCCCCAAAACCCGGACCATACCACAAAAGGAGGGGGTGTATCCATATTCATCAAGGATACCCACACCTCCAGGTTGGTGGCTACGCGAAGCATCGGAAACCATCCAGGTGCAATTAACCATAGGCAAAACTGCTCTACAATTTGTAGCATGCTACAGGCCACCCTCTCAAACTCAGGAAACCCACACAGCCTTCCTGAAGACACTGGAGGGTATAAATGTATCACCAAACACCATCATATTGGGTGATTTCAACTACCCGAATATAGACTGGGAACATTACTCAAGCCCCAACTTTCTAGCCCAAAGGTTCCTGGAGTTCATAAATTCAAATGCCATGGAACAACTAGTCACCGTCCCCACAAGAGGAGAAAATATACTAGATCTCATCATCACAAACATGGGGACAAAATGCTCCACACCGGAAGTATATCCCTCTTTGGTGAGATCAGATCATAAACTAATCTCACTAGAAATCCACATCCCGTCCCCACCCCAAACAAAAAAAGACCACAGTGAAGAACTTCTATAAAGCAAACTTCACACTACTCAAGACAGGTGTGGTATCCTTCAAGGCCCCCGAGCCAATGGAAACCACAACCCAATCTGCGGAAGCCCTTACAAATGCCTTCTATGAACACCTTCAGGGCTGCATGGATCAGGCAATCCCAAATAAAACCAAGACTCTTTCCACCAAGGGTAAACATCAAGTCTGGTGGACCCCAGCCATAAACAAACTTTACAATAAGAGGAGAAAGCTATTACATGATAGAGCAAAATCCCAAAAAGGGAAGGCATCTTTGATCAGTACTAGCAAGAAACTACAATCCCTCATAAAATCATCCAAGGCCAACTTTGAGAAAAAAATTGCCATAGATTCAAAAGACAATCATAAGGCCTTCTTCAGCTATGTCAGAAACCTGGGTGGAAACTCTCAGATATGCTCAGAATTAGTCCAAAGTGATACAAAAATCACTGAACCCACAGACATTGCCAACATACTGGCAGACAGGTTCAGCGCAAACTTCACCCCAAAAGGAGAGATAACTATTCCAACAGAGTGTAGCCTCCCAGACATCTCAAATGCGCAGGTGAAAGCTGCTGTCTCTAAAGCTAAAAACACAGCATCAATAGGACCGGATGGTGTCCCCGGCTGTGTGCTACATGAACTCAATGAAGAACTAAACCCGCACATAAGGCAGCTGTTTAATCTTAGCCTTACCACAGGACATGTGCCCAAGGAGTGGCGTACGGCAACTGTGGTCCCACTCCACAAAGGCGGTGCCTCTACGGACCCTGGTAATTACCGCCCCATAAGCTTAACAAGCCTGGTCTGCAAAGCTATGGAGAGGATCATAATGGAACTCATAAACAAGGACATAGGGGACTTGCAGACCTTGGACCCAACCCAGTTTGGCTTTGTCAAGGGCAGATCTTGCCTTTTGAACTTGGTCGACTTCTTCGAAACAGTTACGAAGGCCATTGATGAGGGAAAGGCAGTCCATACAGCCTACCTTGACCTTGCAAAAGTTTTCGACACAATATCCCACTCGGGTATCATAGAGAAACTTACCAGCTTAAATGTAAACCCATATGTCACAAGATGGGTTGCAAACTGGCTAAAGGACAGAACCCACAGGGTTAGAGTTGCTGCAGCCATGTCAGACTCCAAGCCAGTTACAAGTGGTGTTCCACAGGGCTTAGTCCTTGGCCCCCTATTGTTCGGCATCTACTTCTCAGAAGTACAGGCAAACATAGGAGGACTATGGCTGACAAAGTTTGCGGATGACTGCAAACTGGGTGCCATAGTGGATAGTACATCGGGGACAGACATCCTTCAGAGGGGTCTCACGGAAACTGATAGCTGGTGCCAGAGCCATGGCCTGAAGTTAAACGCAAAAAAGTGTATAGTCATACCCTTCGGGAAAAACAAGGTAACCCCAAGCTACCATATAGATGGCAACCCACTAAGCACAGAAGAGGTCATCAGGGACCTGGGTACCCAGGTTGACAGTGGCCTCTCGTTTGACACTCACGTTGCTAAAGTGGTTCGAAAGACCTTCTACATTGCCCATCTGATCATGAAGGGATTCACATCCAGATCAAGTGAGGTCATTGTTCCTCTGTACTCTTCACTTATCAGACCAATGATCGAGTACAATGCCCCGTTCGGGATGCATCTCACCCGACACCTGCAGCAATTGGAGAGACCCCAAAAGTTCCTCACCAAAAGGATAAAGGGACTCCAAAACCTGTCATATACTGCCAGACTGAAGAAACTCCAACTCTATTCAGTTGCATACCGTCTGCTCAGAGGTGACCTGTGCCTGACATACAAGGCCATGACCAACCCGGAATTAATGGACATGCTCCACCTCAAAAAATCCAAATCCACCAGAACCACTAGAACAAGTGACTTAAACCTTAGCACAGATATAAATAGGACGTGCTGGAGGGATAGATTTATCACCCAGAGACTCCCCATGCTGTGGAATAAAATCCCGGTCCATGTGAGGCAGAGCACCTCGCTGGCTCTGTTCAAGAGAAATCTTGACCGGTGGATGGGAGATTGTAGGTTTACCCTGGGAATCATCTCTGTGTCACTGCTGGACAGAGGCACAACAAACTAATGGGCACATTATTTCTAACATAAGGGGTGGCGTAAGCCACATAACTTTGGGCTAGGCTTATAAATGCCTTAGGGCAGATAGCCTAGTATAAACCTATGAACCTATGAACCTGTTTTAGTGGACAAGATATCAACCGTCAAACTTGACTTAGTCTTCAGTTTCACACCAACTGTCTAATGCAACAATCAGAAAGCTGCTAAGAGAAATCAACGTTCATGGCTCATTTTTAGTGGATAACCCTCTCATGCATTAAAAGTCTAGTCCCCCCTACATACCAGTAACAAAACTAATAATACCTGAGAGAAGGCACCATGCCAGAAATATAGAATCAACTGAAGATAATCCCAATTCATAAAGGTGATGACCAAATAAATCTGACAAATAAAACCCAATTGCCATTCTCAGTCAGGAAAAAACGAAAAATGCAGGGTCACAAAACATAAAACAAATGTACAAACTAAAAAAAACAATGTGGTATTCCTGTATACAAACTAAAAAAACAACGTGGTATTCCTGTAAATTATGGTTGAAATGTATTCTTGTACTATGTATATAGATGCTTGTTTTAAGTGTTGGCACTTTAAAAATGAGTTAAATATTTTAATTAGTTGATTGTTTTTGATGTTGATTGGTTAATATGAATATAAACGGATAGCTTTCTTTGATGGAGATGTCTGATGAAGCTGTTGTTAACAGTGAAAGCGCTTATCATTAAACTTGTTTTTTTTACTTTTAGTGGACTTCATTGTTTCTGCCTACAGGAATACCACATTGTTATTTTCTCAGTCCTCTGTCCAAGGTCCTACAAGGTACTGTTCATTCACTGCTCACAAGCGATCTGCTGTACACAGTGGCAGACACAGCACTCACATAGAAGCGGGAGCTAACAGTGACTGGACAATTTATGGGTAGCAGGCCATCAAAGGAGAATATGGCTATTGTCACCATCTGCATGGTCTCCCTTGTTGTATTATTACCATTTTCATATTTCTAAAAATGCTGAGCAAAAGCTGCTTTATTGCAAACTGTTGCTGCACCTTTATCTTTGCTTCATTCTAGGTCAATACCAAATTTGTAGGTTTAGTACATGCACAGTGGTTTACTCTAGGTTTCCAAAGTTTGGAACACAGCCACTTTAATCTCCCAATGTGACTATGCAAACCTGTACGCTACATGTAGTTAAATGCGCATGGATTCATCCCATGGTGAGCCACCAAATCTGGCATGCAAAGTGTTTGTTCTAAGACATATTTATGTACCAGACCTGAAAAAACAGGCTCAAGTATCTAACTCAATTACACTAAATTGCACTAAAATGTGACCTGAAACACTGGCTGCTATGACTTGGTTGTACGTCTTCTTCCAAATACCAAGAAAATAACACCTTCCTCCAGTTAACAGTACATGAGTAACAAGGTTCCTCTCTCCTACCCCCCTCCCCCAACCCCAGATAACATACTCCCAATTAAGGTTTGGCTGTTCATATTTACTAACTTTATTTGTATGAATGGTACTTTCTTCTGCTGCTAATATACTCAAATTTACTACGTGATTATGAGTTGTTTTTAGTACATTACACCTTATACCCAGACATTTGTTTGGTACTTCTGCCCTTGTTTTCCTACTGAAAAATAAGATTTTTTAGCTACTGCACACTACTAATTGGTGATCAAATGATTATAATACAACATTGATCTTCAAAGACTGATTGGTACAAACAGGAATTAAGCCAGAAATCACAAATTTATACTCTCAGCCTCATACTGCTTTCCCAGTACACCTTACATCTAGAAAACAGAGACATGGCTAGGATGGGGTGAAGAGGACAGTCATCAGAGGGGAAAGGTGTTAGGGGACCGGTCTTCAGTCCATTCCAGCACTGAGAAAATGCAAGAAGCAATTTGTTACAGATTAAAATAAGAGAAAGAGGAGCTTTTTTTGGTCTTCAACAAAGTTTATTTTTGTGGGGGGGGGGGCAGATGTGGGTGCAAGAATAGCTAACTACACATCTGTGCACTGTCCCTACAAATGTATTAATCATTTTCAAATGTTGGCCCCTATACCTATAGCAATTTTTAAATGTGCAAGCCTATTTCTGAGAAAGTTATGCAGACGTCTACGTTCTGGGCATAAAGTTAGACACTTGCATGTATTCTGGCCTCAGTAAGTCAAAGTTCTGGATATACAAAACAAAAAATGATGGAAACCACGGCAGTGCTTTACACCAATTTTAATAACAAAGACAAACAATAGTAGTGCTTCACCATCCATCCACACAAGAAATATGCCTTTAAGATTAAAAAAATTGTTGGTTTAATATGAATGTTTTTAATCATTTGTTAGTATTTTTTGAATATATTATTTTTTTAACAAATATTTTTTAACAAATACTTTTTAAAAAAAGTATTCAAAGGACTGAATAATGAGTTAATTAATCGACTGGTGGAGCCGTGATTTTTGATGGTACACTAAAGTACAGTTGTGTACACTTACCATAAATGTAGCTGTTCGAGTGTATTCACTGTTGCAGTCATCACATTTGGGTTATCTGCTTGCAGTAGCCCTCAGTCAGTATGATTAACAAAGTCTTGGGTCCTGCTCGGTTGCTGTCTCATCTTCCATGACGTCAGGTAGTCAGGGGTATAAAGCATGCAATGTCATTTTATCAGTTTTTCATGCCCTAGATGTCATGTGCCCCCTAATGGGAAGCAATTATATACAAGGTTACACCTCCAATAATAAACAAATACACCAGAAAGCTTTAAGCATAGTAAACAAGAATAGAGGTATAGACAATAGAAGTCAGGGGGCTGGAGGGAGGGTAACTAGGACTGCAACAGTGAATACACTCGAACATCTACATTTATGGTAAGTGTACACAACTGTCCTATGTTCTTCATGTTTCACTGTTGCAGTCATCACATTTGGAAAGATTCCCAAAGCTAAGGATGGCAGGAGGCAATTAGATAGCATTAGGACCAGCTATAAGGCCCTGCAGGACTGCAGCAGCAAAGCCAGCTCTGGATTTAGAAAAAACTGGCAAGAGGTAATGCTTGGTGAAGATATGTACAGAACTCCAGGTAGCAGCTTCTAGGATGTCTTTGGTAGGGACACCTCTGAGAAAGGCTGTAGAGGTAGATGCAGCCCTGGTTGAATGTGGTCTTATCCCCTGTGGGGTAGGTCTTCCATGGAGCTTATAGCAGAAATTAATGCAAATGGCCAATCCACTTAGAAATGGTTTGCTTTGAAATAGCTTTCCCCTCTGCCCCTGCAGCAAACGCAACCAGCAGCTGTTCAGATTTTCTGAGAGGTTTAGTCCTATCCAAGTAAAATCTAAGTTGTCTGTGCACATCCAAGGGGTGTAATATTTGTTCCCCTTTGTTCTGTGGATTAGAAAAGAAGGTTGGCAAATGAATGGACTGATTAAGGGCCACACTGGACATGAAGGAGAGATTGGTCCTGAGGGACACCCTGTCCACATGAGAGATGATGAAAGGCTCCACAGCCATGAGGGCTTGTAATTCAGACACCCTTCTTGCTGAAGTGATGGCTAGAAGGAAAGCTGTTTTCCAAGAAAAGAATTTCAACTCTGCACTTGCAGCTGGTTCAAAGGGAGGTACAGTGAGCTTTTCTAATACAAAGTAAAGGTCCCAGGCTGGAGTAGCGGCTCTTCTGAGTAGTCTTAAGTTTTTTGGCCCCTCTGAGGAATTGCTTCAGCAGTGGATGAGAGAAGAGGGGTGGCACTATATTGTAATGAGCTAAAATGGCTGAGGCATGAATTTTGAAGGAGGAATAGGAAAGGCCCTTTTGAAGCATCTCAGTTAAGCATTGAAGAATCTGAGATAAACTGGGTGCTGCTGTGCCCATCCCATGAGTTTGGCTCCAGGAACAGAATCTTTTCCATTTTTCAGCATAGAATTTTTCTAGTAATAGGCCTCCTTGCCTCCAGAATGACATCCATCACTTGCTTACTGAGGGATGGGAATGGTGAGATCAGGTAATTAGCAGGCTGCCAGGTTCAGGGTTTAAAGCTGTGGGTACAGAATCTGGCCCTCCTGCTGAGACAGCAGAGCAGGGGTCTGAGTGCCATGGTGCCAGCAGTGACACACTGTGCAAGAGGGGGTACCAGTGTTGGTGTGGCCAGTCTGGTGCAATCAGTATTGTCCCTGGTTTGCCCTGTTTGATCTTTAGTAGTACCTAGGAGAGGAGAGATAGAGGGAGAAAGGCATAAACTGATAAGTTTTTTCAGGTGAAGGACAAGACATCCACTTTCCAAGCTTGTTTGTGGGGAGTCTTTGTGCAGAATTTGTCCAATTGATAGTTTTGGGAGGAGGGAAACATGTCCATCTCTGGGCTCCCTCCTTTGTTTCTCAACGTGGTGAATCTTTGGTTCCAGTTTTCACTTGTGTGGGTTCATGACATTTCTGCTTAGGTTGTCTGCCAGTGTGTTTAGCTTTCCTGGCAGGAACTGAGCCTGTAGGTGCACTTGGTAGCTCAAAGCTGTGTTCCACAGAGCCATAGCTAGCCTGCAGAGAGGGTATGAGTGGGTTCCCCCCTGCTTGTTTATGTACCACAAAACAGTGGTGTTGTCCATCTTTACCAATAATTGTCCTGGAAAAATGTGGTCCTTTAAGGCTGTCAGAGCATACTGTACAGCTAACATTTCTTTGTGATTGATATGCAGTGCATTTGACTTGGGTTCCATTTGCCCTGAATGCACTGCCCTACCAAGTGAGCCTCCCATGCATAGTCTGATGCGTCTGTTGTTAGGGTTTGGGCAGCAGGGGGTAGAGTGAATGGCAGACCCTTGTTGTGGTGGCAGGCCTTTGCCCATCAAAGGAACTCTATCTGAAGACAAGGTATGATAGGAATCATTGATTCTAGATCCTGAGAATGCTGACACCATAGGATTTTTAGATACCACTGTAGTTTCCTCATATGCAGTCTCGCATATAGAATTAGTAGAATGCAGGAGGCCATGAACCCCAGGGCTTGCAGAATTTTCCTTGTAGATAGCTGGATCTTTGTGGCCAGTAGTTTAAAGTAGGCTGTCAAATTAACTTTTTTCTCTGGCGTGAGGTAGGCCATCTGGGAAGTTGTGTTCAAGCTTGCTCCCAGGAATATAATTTGTTGGCAGGGTACCAGATGTGATTTATTTTCGTTTATGGTGTACCCCAGAGAAGTTAGCACTTTATGTACAAACGCCAGATGATTCAAAAGTATGCCCTGGCTTTCTGCCTGAATTAGACAATCGTCCAGGTATGGGTATATCTGAATATTTCTTTGCCTGCAAAAAGCAATGATTGGAGCTAGCACTTTGTGAATACCCTGGGCGCAGTAGATAAGCCAAAGGGCTGTGCAGAGAACCAATAGTGCATGAAGCCTGCTTTGAAGTGTAGGTATCTTCTGCAAGATTCCCTGACTGGGATGTGCAGGTAGGCTTCCTTTAAATCCAGTGTTGCCATCCAGGCATCCTTGCCTAGCATAGGAAGCAACTGGTGAAGAGTTAGCATCTTGAATTTTGAGATCACCAAAAAAAAGAGTTTAGGATAGAGAGATCCAGGATGGGACACCAGGAATTGTCTTTTCTGAGCACCAGAAAAAGTCTTGCATAGAAACCTTGTCCCCTTTCCTCTTCTGGGACAGTTTGAATATCCCTTATACTTAAAAGAGTGAGAACTTGCTTTTAAGCCTCTGCCCACTGATTTAGGGGTATAACTGGCCAACCGTTTGGGGTTGGGTAAAGTGTGGAAGTGGAATCTGTATTCCTGGGAAACTATATTTAAAGCCCATTTGTCCTGGGTAATGAGTTCCCAGTTTTTTGCCCACAGAGCAATCTTTCCCCCTAAAGGAGCAGTCAGTTGAGAAGGGCATGGAAGTTTTAAAGTTGAGTCATTGAGACAGTTTACCATGGGGGGGGGGGACTTACTACTCCCTGCTTTGGAAGTGGGAGCCCTCCACTGCTTAGTTTTGTGCGTACCTTGGGACTGAAGCCTGAATGTTCTCCTGGGTCTGGGTTTGGACAGAGAAGGCCTGGAAGAGGTAGGAAACGACCAATTCTTAGAGGGCCAATGCCTACTAAATCTTGGTGGCTGCACTTGCAGTAAATCTTTAACAGTTTGCATAGATTTAGCCTTTTCCTCTATCTTTTTTAGTACTACTACTTCTTTGTTGCTAAACAGGTGGTCCTGGTTTAAGCGAGCATCCACCAATTTAGCTTTAACATGATCTGGCAAAGATTGCGCCTTAAGCCAAGCATGCCTTCTAAGTACAGACCCAGTAACAGCAGCCCTGCAAGATGCCTCCAGTGAAACAAAAACACATTGCAAAGTATGTTTTCCAACTTGTTCAGCAGAATGCATTAAATCCTGTAAATCCTTATTTTCAACACAATCAGGAATCAACATCATTTTCTATACAAGTAATCCGATAATATGCTGCTGATACTTTAACATATGAAACTGGCAGTTTAAGGCCCTAATGGCCAAGGTTGCAGAAGTGTATACCTTCTTACCCCATCTATCCAGCGCCCTGGAATCTCTATCAGAGGGGGTAAGATTTTTGGCAGTTGTAGCCATTATGCCCTTGGGTCCCTGTGAAAAGGTCTCAGGATCCGCAGTGGGATTTTTAAAAAGGAACTTTTTAGAGTCAGGAACCCTGTAATATCTATCTTGGTTTTCTGGGAGCAGGAGGTAAGGAGTCAGGGGCCAAACTAGACTCAGTAAAGGCATCATCAACAATGTCCAGTACAGGGGGGATAGCTAAGGCCTGTGTTGGGGCTGGAGTAAGAAATCCCTAAGCCTCTTTTTAGAATCAGAGCAATCCTGGCTTTCCCAGCAGAAATGCTCCCTAAGAGTATGCAAGGTTTCACCAAAACAGAAACCCTCTGGATGGGAAGCAGAGGGAATTGAGTCCTCTGCATCAGAATCCTCATAGGCAGATAAGGGTAAATCCTGGTCATCAGAAGAAATAGAAATTTCAGAATCCTGATCAGAAGAATCATAGCGAAATTCAGTCCTAGGTCTCTTGGAGGGGAAAGGTTGACTTCCCCTGATTAAAGTAATAAGGTTTTCAGCCATTCTTAACATTTGTTTTTTTAGGCATAGAGGCCTGACCATGCGGTCTGGGCGTCGGTTTTCTAAGCATGGATCGAGTTTTAGGCCTTGAAGAAGAAGATGGTGTCAGTTTAATATGCAAGTTAGTAGGCCAGAGTACACCATCAGAAGCCGGTCCCTGCACAGCAGCTCCGGACCCATCCAAGGTACAGACATCCGCAGGTTCCACAGTTGAAGCATCTCCTGGCATACCGGACTCCGAATGGGTCTCAGTAGAGGCCTGCAAATTTGAAGTAGCGGGTATCAGTGGCTGCAAAAGTACTGGCAAACTGGCAACTAGCTTAGGAGAAGCATCGTCGGCAGCTTTGGACCTAGGCAGCCTGTCTCTGTCTTTATCATTGCATTTTTTCAGAATGTTGGTAGTCGGGTGGCTTACCGAAGCCATGTCTGGATAATTGAACAGAGTACCGAAATGTTTAGAAGTGTAACTATACCGACGACGAATAGTTCGTTGTTTAAATAAGGCACAAAACCGACAGCGAGGAACGTCGTGGTCAGGGCCTAGGGAAGGAATAGAGTACGAATGAAAATCTTTATGAGGTATTTGCTTTTTGCACGAAATACAGTTATTGACTTTTATTGACATCGGTTAATAGCAAGAAAAAGTTTCCCCAATGGGGTACTTGGCTTTAGTTGAAGACCTCGGTTCTGAAACTCAAAAACAAAAATTTCAGGAGTCGGCCGACTGGCACTTGCGAACTGCTTCGGGCACCGCATGGCAAGAAAGACTGATAAAATGGCGTTGGCTGCATGCTTTATACCCCTGACTACCTGACGTCATGGAAGATGAGACAGCAACCGACGCAGCATGCAAGACTTTGTTAATCAGGTTGACTGAGAGCTACTGCAAGCAGATAACCCAAATGTGATGACAGCAACAGTGAAACACGAAGAACATCTGAGTAATTTCTGTGTACAGTAGTTCTGAAGAAGTCCCTTTTAGGATGAAAGCACTTAACACTACTATTTTTTGTCTTTGTTATTAACATTGTGGTTTCCATCGTTTTTTTTTTTTTTTTTGGTTAAGCAGTTTTTATTCCAGTGCTGTTCGACAAAAGTTCTGGATATATTCTCAGAAGAAAAAAATGTATTTATCCAAGTAAAAGAATATGTCTGCATATATCCTTGCGCATAATAATTTTAACATAAGTATATATTTATTTTTGCCATTACTACAGGATGACTTTCAACCTTGCTGGTCTAACAGTTACCTGGGCAGTTTACTTGCCTACACTATAGCTCACCAAGTTAAAACTTAGTGAGGAACTAACTTGCCAAGTACAACTAGTCAGGAGTTTAACCTGAAAAAAACTTAAATGTCTGCATTTTACGCAGGCGTGCACACCGCTTCAATGCCTACGTGATGGACAACATATCTTCCCGATACCCTGAATTTGTATATACTAACTCCACAGATGAACCAACACAAAAATTTATGAAAACAAGTCATTGCCAATGCCAATGCACAGAGCAACTACACTGACAATAACTTCCTATAATAAAAAAGCAACTGGGAGGGTTCACTATCAGTGGAGTTGAACTCAACTGATGGAACCATGTTCACTTTGCACTCAGCAGGGTGTAGGGAAGCAATTTTATACACATCATTATTTTACAATACTGATTTCTCCTAGTGACTAAGACTTTAATGCAATCTTATCCTATTGTCTATAGAGCAACCTATTCTAAAACAAATATGGGCTGTCGATTCAGACAATACCTTGTCTTTTTTTCCATTTTCCCACAAAATCCTGTAAAATTCTAAAATTCGTACAAAGTACAAAAACAATCTGATAATTTAGACTATGTTACTCTTTCAACAAAACTTAAATTTCTCCTGCAAGTTTTGTGAACTTAGAATTCATTTTTAAAATTTGCTTTTAATATCTTGCAGATGCACAAAAATCTAATTTTGAACAGTTTATATAAATTCCAAAAATTCTAAACATAAAAACTGTGCGGGATAGAAACCACAGTAACAATCACCAATTAAAACATGGAATTTCATGTAATGACAAGGGGTCTTCATTATTTTAGTAAATACAGATCAGTAGCTTTGTCCACAGTGAATAATTCCATACAAATCATACACAGAATCTGGTTCTGCCACCATGCTATAGATGTATGATCTCATGTGTCAAAGGTTGGAGTTCATGCAAGTTGGAGGGACTCATAATAGTTTCATCAGTTATATAAGGTCAATCTGTTTACTGAAGCTTTAAATTGGAAGAGAGGAAAAGGAGTAAGACAAGACGCTCGTTGTTACATGACCTAGCATTTTTGTTATATAAATAATCATTCAGAGATGTCTACAACTGAGGATTAACAGTACCAACCAATAAAATATAACTTCACTGACATTACATAGTATACGAATCCAGTAAATACATAAAGTATATATGTGGATATCAATAAATATTGCCTAATCAAGGCGGACATGAAAGTTAAAAGCATCAACATACTATTTATTTAATGGTTAACTTATTTTTTCATTTGAGTTTAGTTATTTGGTATATACATAATTATTTCTGGAAGTTATAACAAATTATTATACAATTTTACTAGCTGAAAGAAAAATAATTCTAGAAGATTGTAGTGGTTTTCTGTTACAATCAGGAGGCTCAGACTACTTAACAGAATTTCATAGGAGTTAGCAAGAGGTTCTCCAGTTCGATTCTTGTCTGGGGTGCCTTCTGTGCGGAGTCTACATGTCCTCCCTGTGGTCGCATACATTTGCTCCGGTTTCCTTCCACATCCCAAAGACATGCAGTAGGTGGATCGGACACTCTAAATTGGCCCTAGGTGTGAGTGTGTGCGTGTGTATGCCTTCTGTGGAAGGTTGGGTGCCGGGCTGGCAACTCGATACCGTAAAACTCCACTGCCAATCATGAGCGGACAGATGATCCGCTGTGGCGACCCCTAACCGGGAAAAGCCGAAAGAAGAAGAAGATAGGATGTTACTAGGCTATTGGCCTTGAGGACCTTACAAGCCTAGCCAAGAATTTCCTTTACCAACATGCACAGTACAAAAATTTTCAACTGATTACCTGCTAACTGCCATTAATGACATTTCACACTTTCAGATGGACTGCTTTCACAATTAAAAAGGTCAATAATGACAAAATAGCCTGCCTGCAAGTGCAATTTACAAATGAAACTGTAATAATGAAAATGCAGACTTGAAACTATTTTATGATTTGCTAGCTTTTGACTTCTTAACATAAGCACTGAAGGGGGAGCTACAGCAACCGTAGCAATCCCATCTAAATATGTCCATGAGACAACAACCTACTAACCTGCACACATCCTAGATTCAGGCCTGGTTAAAGCATCAAAAAAGTAGTTATGTGCTCACCATAACATTCCATGTTTGTTGTCCATCTCGCCTTCATTCTTGCTGGTTGGGTTCAGAACTGATCACTGGTTCCGACTTGGCCTTTTACTAAAGCTCGAGAGCTTCCACTGGCTCGAGGCGACACCCTATTCCATCATGCCTAGGGAAGATTACCCAGATCTTGTTTGCAATTACTAAACAGAACAGAAGTCATATACATACATTCCAGGTATATTTACAGACAAACTCTATGAAACAAAGAAGGGAATCAGAGAACATGAATTCCACATCTAATAAAGACCTCTCAATCCTCCAGGAGCAAAGGATGGAGGAAGGAGGGTGGGATGCAAGAATGAAGGCGAGATGAACAACAAACATGGAACGTTATGGTGAGTACATAACTTCTTTATGTTATGTTGTCCTAGCTCACCTTCATTCTTGCTGGTTGGGACAGTGTCCCTAGCACCTTCTTTCTTGGGTGGCTCAAGGGAACAAACTCTTCAGCACGATGGAACCAAGAGAAGCAGTGTTCCGGAAGGCCACGTCTACTTTGTAATGAGTGATATAGGTGTGAGGTTTTACCCACATTGCAGCACAAACTGAATCCATGGGCAACCTAGCTGAAAAAGCTGCCAAAGTTGAAACAGCTCTTGTTGAGTGGCCTCTTATTTTTCCAAGCAGTTGTTTATTTTTAGAGGTATACGAGAATCTAATAGTATCTGTAAGCCATTTTGATAGAGTGACTTTAGACATTGGAGCACCCTTCTTTTTGTCTGAAAAGGACACGAATAATTTATCAGATTTTCTGAATTCTTTTGTTCTGTGTAAGTAGAAGCATAACTGTCTGTGTTCATCCAACTGGTGAAGTTTGTATTCTGCCTTGTTGCCATGATTAGGGAAGAAGACAGGCAGATCAATGGATTGATTTAAGTCAGTTTCAGAACAAACTTTGGGAAGGAATGAAGGATTACTTCTAAGGGAGACTCTGTCTTTATGGAAAACTTCTAAGGGAGACTCTGTCTTTATGGAAAACTAAGTAAGGAGGGCATATAGACAGTGCTTGAAGTTCTGATACCCTCCTAGCTTAAGTGATGGCTACCAAAAAGACCGTTTTCCAGGTTAGAAATTTTAGATGAGAGGAAGAAGCAGGTTCATGTGGTGGAAGGATCAAAGTAGACAGTACCAAACTGAGGTCCCAAGGAGGAGGTGGTTCTCTTATTGGAGGCTTTACCAAAAACATACCTCTCAAAAAGGCTTTGCATAGTCTGTGAGACATCATTTTTGAATCCAAATCGCCAATGTGATAGCTTGATATGGCAGCTAGTTGAACTTGAATGGTGGCTGCTGCTGCTCCTTCATTAAAAATATTTGCTAAGAAGTCTAAAACGCACGCTACAGGGGCTGTGAAAGGGTCAATGTGATTGGCAAAGGCCCAACACGAAAACCTTTTCTACTTGCTATCATAGAGTTTCCTAGTTGTGGTTTTATGAGATGAGACTAGGATGTGTTTGACAACAGGGGATATATCTGGAAGCCTGGCTAAGACTGAAGTGGAGCAGCCAAGCTGTCGGTTTGAGGGTCTGGATTGAGAGATGGAGAGTCCCTGATGAATGAGTCAGAAGGTCTGGTACTGGGCCAGAATCCCGGGCTCTTCTTGTAGATGGGGCCAAAGAAAGGGGAACCAGATTTGATGAGGCCAGTATGGAGTGATGAGTATTAACCTGCATTCCAATAACTTGGACTTCTGTAGAACTTTGGAAATTAAAGGAAAAGATGGAAAGGCATAAAAAAGACCCGGAGGCCAATCGAGTACAAGTGCATCCCATGGTGCCTCCCCCAGTGGTGGGATTAGGGCAAAATAGTTGCTGCATTTGGCGTTCATGGAGATGGCAAAGAGATCACAGCAAGGCTGCCTCCACCTGTGAAAAATCGGATTCGCAGTTTCCTGTTTCAAGGACCACTCATGAAGCATTAGAATAGCTCTGTTCAATTTGTCCACTATCACACTGGATCTCCCCGGGATATGCATTGCTATCAGAAAACGTTGGGAGGAGACTGCCCACTGCCATACTTTCTGACCCTCTCAACATAGGGTAGGATCTGGTTCCGCCTTGTTTGTTTATATACCACACAACTGACATATTGTCCATCTGGACTGCAATTGTTCCTAGTGGAAGGGAATTCTGAAATGCTTGCAATACCAATAGCACCGCTCTCATCAACAGAACATTGATGTACAAGTGGAATTCGTTGTCCTGCCCAGTTCCTTGGACCGTCTTTCCCCGATAATCCCCATACCCTATCTGGGGAGCATTAGTGGTTACTATAGCTACTGGATTGTAGGAGGATGAATGATCTGCTCAGAAGTACCTGGGTTGATTGAAGCCACCAACGCAGGACCCTCTTGCAGGAATCTGTAATAATAATCTTGTGGGACATGGGTAGTTCCCTGCATGGACCATTGGGCAAAAAGTAACCACTGAAGGACTCTCATGTGTAAGCAAGCAAGGGGTACTAGAGTAATCGCTGCCGCCATTGTACCCAGTACCCTTAGAACAAACTTTGCCTGTACCTTGTTTTGAGTGAGTAAGTGGGATATTTGCTGCTATAGCATTTGAACTCTGTTGTGAGGAAGTTTTGCTACCATGTCCTTTGTGTTTAAGTCTGCTCCTATGAAAGAAATATGCTGTGATGGCAACAAGGGAGATTTGTCGAAATTTACTGTAATGCCCAGTTGAGAGCACAGATGAATGGTGGTGTCTCTTGCTTTGACTAGTAGATTCTCGGTGGTAGCGGTCAGGAGCCACTCATCTAAATACGGAAACACTTGGAAACCTAGATGCCTCAAGTGAGCCATAACGACTGCCATGCATTTGATGAACACTCTGGGGGCTGTAGTGAAATCAAAGGGCAGAGCTCAGTATTGGTAATGACTGGCTCCCAGCCAAAAGTGTAAGTGACTCCTGGATCGCCTCTCCATTTTGATGTGGTAGTATGCATCCTGGAGATCTACAGAGCACATCCAATTGTCTTTTCCCAGAATGGGAAGCACTGACTGCAGTGTTACCATCCGGAACGTTGACTTTTTTTTTTTTTTTTTTTTTTTTTTTTTTTACAGACTTGTTTAGTCTGCTGAGTTTTTTTGGAACCAAAAAGAACCTTGAGTAAGTTCCAGATCCAATTTGGTCTGTGGGGACAATTTGAATGGCTCTCTTCTCTAGCAACCTTTGTGAACTTCTATGCTTGCTTGATCCCTCTGCCTGGGTGGAATGTCCAGGACTGATCTTTGTTGTGGGGGTGGGGAGGAGAAGGGTATGTTGTATCCTTTGGATATTATTGTCTGTACCCATTTGTCTTGTGTAATACCTAGCCAGGCTTTTTGATACAGTAATAACCTGCCCCTGACTGCCTCCAGATGTGGACAGCCGGGCCTCCTTTCAGGAGGGCTGGAAGGGTCTATTAGAGAACGTACCTCTGTCACCCTGGTTTTGCAGACCCCCTCTGCCACAAGGTCAGCATCTTCCATTACTGTTTCCCCCTCTGCCCCTGGGGGAATAGTCACCACGTGCATCTGGTAAAACTCTTTGGAATTTATGGAACCACATCTTCCTTCCCTTTTGATCTTTGGGGTAAGGTCTGGAAGAGAGAGAAAAACATACTCCCATGGCAGACAGAGTCTTACTTTCCTGTTCCATCTGGTAAGAGTCTCTTTTACTTCAGGTCCGAACAAGGATGAGCCATCAAAAGTGGTGTTTATAAAAAAAAGACTTGAAGGGTTCAGCGAACTCACACAGGCACATCCAGGAGTGCTTCCTTAGGAAGATTCCTGCACCTGCTGCCGTACTCGCTCCAAAAGCTGCATAAGATACGAGTTGCATAGAGGAGTTGACTATAGAATTTAAGGTAGCAAGCTGAGCGGTCACCTTATCCGAGTCCCCTGCAGCTGCAGAACCTTGGAGGGTATTGCCTAACTCCTTCAGGAGATCCCTCTGAAGTCTAGTAAAATGAGTGAAGTAGTTCAGCGACCTGAGTGTAAAGGCCACTGACGAGAACATATGCTTTCCATATCTGTTCATTGTTCAAGATTCTTTGTTCGACGGATGGGCAAATGAGGAAGTCTCAGACAATTCCTTCTTGGTGGCAGCCACCACCACCAGCATTGCATCTACTGGGGCACCTTTTGACGGAAATTCCTTATCACAGGGGGGAGTAATAAATTTGTTGGGCCTCCTCGGAACAGGTTCCACCAAGTCTGGAGAGCCCAACACCTTTCGACTGACTATGGTCGTAAGGCGGAGTCACCCAAGAGGTGGATGGTCGAGAACAAAATGACTCCAGGTACACAGACTCATCCTCAGATGGGTTAAATAGCATTCCAGCCACCTCTCTGCTTAAGGATTTCTAGGACGTCCATGAAACAAGACATCCTCAGACGGTAACCATGGGGACCCTTCCAAGTTATCTAAGTCTGTGTCCAAAATGACAGACTCCTCAGGGGAGTCTAGATGTTTCCTCTTCCAAGTTCTCTTCCAAGGGACCTCTCTGGAGGGGTCCTCTGGGGAAGTTTCAGAAGCGAGTGTCTCACCCAATGGGGAGGGTCCTGGGGCATTGGTTCTCTACACCTAGGGGGGAGGGAATGTAGAGATGCAGACACCGGCACTTTTGAGGGAAGAGTGCTTGGATCCGAGTGTGGAGCCATCTGGGGTGACAGCACACTACTCATGACTTTGAAGGCACCACGACCTGGATCCATGAGAGCCTCCGGCTCCGAAGAGCAAGGAGACTTCCTCCGCACCAAGGAGGTGGGCACCGAGGCCGATGTAGGGGCCGAGCTCAGAGAGGTAGATTTGAATCCGACAAAGGTCTGACCCAACTCTCCTCCCCGGATCCGACTGGGGTGCATCACCTCTCAGACCCTTCAATTAGATGATGGAGCAGAAATTGGGGCCAAATAACCTGGGGCAGGTCTCAGACCCGATGGTTCCACTAAAATCACATCCAAGCACTCCAGCTCTGAAGCCACTCAGGTCGGAAGAGGAATCGAAGAAGGGGTAGTGACAGTTGTCGTTTCCAATTCCTTTTGGGCTGGACACAAAAGAATTGGGGTCTGTAGTAGCCTCCTGACCACCCACTCCACATCGTCTGACAGGGTCCTGGAGGATCGAGAGGATAAGGTTGAGGACTTGGTACTTCCAGCCACTGACTGCAAAATAGGTGACTGTGGAACTGAGGAAACCAGCTCAAGAGCCGAGGACCGGCTCAGACTATGACTCCTGGTCAGTTCCAAAATAACTGGTGGAGCCAAAGGAATTATCTTTTTGGGCACGAAAGCCTTCAGGTCCGAAGATGTGTCTTTGGCCTTTTTTTTCAACAGCTCAGAAGCTGGAGCCGATTAGGATGCACTCTTGTGAGACTTGTCCGATTTTGGAGATTGAGAAGTATTAGAGGAGGTCCAATTCCCTTCTAGTGCTTCCGAAAAGGGGACTTAGAGCAATCCTCTGTCTATCAACTTATTTTTTCATGCCAGTAAGACCTAGGAACTAAACCCATGACAAACAGAACATGAACCTTGTAGGTGTACAGCGCCCAAGCAGTACACATAGCTAGTGTGCCCATCAGTCAAGGACATCTTTTGAGAGCAAGAATCACACTCCTTGAAGCCTGATTGCTTCATTTCTTTCCCATCTTTAGACATTATAGCAAACAACAACAAATTCAAGGAAACTACAACTGTCACAGACTACTAAATAGCTACTTGAAAAAGAATGATTAAATATATCTCACTTTTTTTTTTTTTTTTTTTTAACAGTCGCACAGGAAGGAGAAAAGGGGGGACTAGACGAGAAATCTCTAATTTAAACTACGATCTCCTCTAGCCACAGGAGACATCTCTAACATAAACAGCGAGACCTCTAGAGAAATGGGAAGAAGAAAAGAGGAGCCCTCTAATTTAAACGGGCTTAAGAAAAAAACTAACCCTATAACTCAAACGGGTTCATTAATGTAAGACAGAAGGAAAATTACTTTAAATTTTAGATAAGAAACGGGATAGGGAATCAGCTATAGGCCTAGCGAAAGCAACGGCCAGCAACAAGCAAATGCAACAAGTAGAAAAATGAGGGATTAACCCAAACACGTGAATCCTAACAACAGAGTATCTAAATCACTACAACAACATTTATGTAACAGATAACAAGAGAACAGTACAATAAGAACATTATTCCACTTAGTCTGACCCTAGTGAGAAGCACCCGATCTTGTTTTGTTGCAAATGAGATCTGGGTAATCTTCCCTATGCATGATGGGATAGGATGTAGCCTCGAGCCAGTGGAAGCTCTCGAGCTGTAGTAAAAGGCTGAGTCAACCCAACCAGCAAGAAGGAAGGCGAGATAGGACAACATAACATCAGACTTTTCGAAACTGATAGCCCTAGTTACTAGCAACCACGACAAAGGGAATAATAAACAGGTAGGCCTCAATGGACACAGAGTCCCTTTTCAGGGCCAATTCAGGAGTAATACCTGGTAAAGTGACTTTTTTAAGGCCACACATTGGGCAAAGGTAATCAAACCATGTACCACAGGAACTACACCTCTGTGCCAACTGTAGAACGTTCCATGATGTTGCCAAACCCTTTGATAATGTGAACCATTGGATAATACCTTGGATGCTCCTCTGATGTTTTACATTGGTTCAGAAACTTCTTAAAATTTACATTTCCTAAGTGCAATGGCAAAATGCTTTCTCTATTGCCTACACATTATCAAACATTGATGCAACCCATGGATCTATTCCTGGACCAGTACTATTCAACACTTCCACAGTAATGAGACAGAAGCTTCCATATACAGATTGCATAAAGTACAGTTGTGTAAACTTCCAATAAATGTAGCTGTTCGAGGGTAATCACTGTTGCAGCAATTGCATTTGGGTTATCCCTCCCAGGGTAGCCCTCAGTCAGCCCGAATACCACAGGCTTAGTATTTCTGCGTCAGTTGCTGTCGCTTCAGGACTGATGTCAGGTCGTCAGTGTATAAAATAAGGCAGCTGATGCCATTACATCAGTTTTAATTGCCCTGTCAGGAGCCCTCAAGAGGGAGCTATTATATGGTGGAAGAACACCACCAGTAGAAAGTAAATACCAAAAGTATTCCTTGTAAGGAGAGTGAGAGACAAGGGGGATGACGGGAGGGAAACCAGGACTGCAACAGTGAATACACTCGAACATCTACATTTATGGTAAGTGTACACAACTGTACTATGTTCTTCGTGTTTCACTGCTGCAGTCATCACATTTGGGTTTATTCCCAAAGCTGAAGAAAATGCTGGAGGCAGATGAGAAGACTGGGGGGGTTGGCTAGGATGCCCTGCAAGACAGCAGTGGCAAAGCCTGCCCTGGATTTGGAGAAGATAGGCAGGTGATAATGCTTGGTGAAGGAATGGAAAGATGTCCATATTGCAACCTCCAGGATGTCCTTGGTGGAGACCCCTCTGAGGTAAGCTGCAGAGGTGGAGGTACAGTGTGTCCTGACCCCCACAGGGGGAGGTTTCTTGTGTTGCCTGTAGCAGAAATGGGTGCAGTGTGTTATCGATTTGGAAATGGTTTGTTTGGATATGGCTTTTCCTTCTACTCCTGCAGCAAAGCTGTCTAACAACTGATCAGTCTTTCTAAATGATTTAGTCCTGTCTAGATAGAATCTAACATTGAATGAGAAAAGGTAAAATTTTTGTATTTCAAAGCCAGACTCCAATCTACCGCAAACCACAACAAAATAAGGAGAATCAAGACCTACAAAATTACTGCATGCTTTGAAATAACTTGGTGGATTCACTGATCACAACCTTAACTTTCACAAGCTACAACAAAAGACAGTCACAGAAAGCTAGGTGCACACTATAGGATTTACAGTTACTTACAAATTAAGTGAAGGAAGACAGTAGCTGAATCACTAATGCTAACTAAACTCATGCATGGCACAGTCACCAATGGAAACCCTTAAAAGTATTAACCATTAACCAAACAGCAGATGTCTACAACAGGCCTGCAAAATGCGCATCATGTCACCCTTCAAGCATCCATCACTGTGTAATCCTACAGTAGCCAAAGTGGACGACTAAGGAAAACAGGCAAAGTTACCTGAAAACAACTGTTAAGGTGATTCATAGCACTCTCTCTCCAGCATTAAATTATTCATACTACCAAATCAAACGCATGCTCATCCAATTAATACAGCTTGAATATAAAGTGTCTATTCATAGAAAGGTCAGGAAAGGAACAAATTACTACATCAACTTAGTCATAACCAGTGTGCCATTATTTAACACTGTTGTCAAACTGCAGTTCTTAAATTCCACCACCAGCAACTCTTGTAAACAATTCACACTCAGTGTTACAGAACTGATCACACTTCCCCCTATTAAGCACAACAAATATTCCTGAAACCTTACACTACAGCATTTAGCATTCCTCTCATTCAGGTGGCAATTTATTCAAGCTAGTTATACCCAACTGCTATTTCTCTGCACTTTCTAGCAGACTACCCATTTTGCTTATATTTATTATTTTACTCTTTCCTCTGCTACCCTTGTCCCAATGTTTATTAACTTCTCTACTATACAATTCTTCCTCTAAAACGTGCACGCTGATTGGCCAGCCCAACCAGCGTGAAAAAGGTCCGGTCGCACAGAAAAAA